>NW_025336543.1:1178694-1215717 GCF_004798865.1 Varanus komodoensis
AAAGAAAGAAAGAAAGAAAGAAAGAAAGAAAGAAAGAAAGAAAGAAAAGCAAGCAAGCAAGCAAGCAAAGAAGTGGCATTTCTCAACTGAGCAGGCCCCCTGTGCAGAGTGCAATTGCTGGCTAGACTGATAATGCCAGCAGCAGAGGAAAAAAACCTGAAAGGAAGGAAGTTCAGGGAAGGGCTGGCTGCACACATAATTGGTGGGTATCACACTCATTGGCAGCCCATTAGCCCAGACTTCCTCAACCTGGTACCCTCCAGAATTTTTTGAACACAACTCCAACCAACTTGCCACTCCAAAACCTTACCAGTTTGATTCACACTTTCTTCTCCAGAACAGTCTTCCTCATGGTCCCCTTCAGCTTTTAAGGACTGATTATAGTAGAAGAGGGATTTCATTAAAGCATTCTATAAAAGGTTTTAGATGACTGAGGGTAGACTCTTCACAGAGAGACAAGGTGGTCTGCAGGTTTCACCTTTTCTCCGCATGCTACCTTTCTCATGAAACTTCCTCCATGTAACTTGCTTTCTGCCCTGCTGAATTCTAGATGCATGTTTATCTTCAAGACAGATAAAAATGGATACCCAGGGAAATTCTAGGATCCTCTTCTCAGTAAGTTTTTACACTGAATATACAAGGCTACAGCCAGAAGTTAACTGTAGAAACAATTTTCAATGCCAGGTTAAGCCCTAGAAAACATCAAACAGCAGAGTAGCTCTGCACATGTGCAAAGTGCATCTGCTCTTCCACCTACACATCTAGAATGAGAAGTCAGAAATCTGAATGCAAGATAATATGTCTCCTATGCAGTTTGAGCTCTGGCACATTTAATTTTAAATTGTGTGAGTAATCGCTTTTAAATATTTACTAATAAGCCACTGAGAGTCACAAAACAGGCAAGACAGCAAACAATTCAATAAAACCTTATAATGGGACGCTTCCCACAGTACAGTTTTGGAAGACTGCACTGCTGAAAAGCAGCTAAGAAATGCATTAAATGAATAATAATTTTCTTACAAGTTTACCACTTCAGGGCAGAAAAAGTGTATCATTATTATAATGAATTCTGTAGTAGAAAATACTGATTGGTTGAATGTTTCTTTCTTGCTAAAGTAAATTCTAGCATGTCAATGCCTGGATTACACAAAACTCTTAATCAGGCAGAATGGAATTATACAATTCCTTACAAATAGAGAGAACATTATCAATACAATTGTTTATGTCACTTCAAACAAAACACTCCCTAATCAGAAAGCTTTTAACACTTCCAGGAAATGACATATTGACCAGGAGTTGGTTACAGATAGTTGTAATGACTCACAGCTTCAGTTCAATTTGTCCTTTGTATTCAACAAGTTGGTGAACTGTAATTCCAAGTATATATGTCATACTGTTTACAGATTTCCTTAAAAGCAAAGTTGAAGAACTCCATAATGCTTTGATACTGGGGTAAAGGAAGAATAGGCAGACTTGTTTTTAAATCTGGCATTGCAAACATAATTAATAATTAATTATCCTTTGAAAATATTTATTCTTATCATTCTTCTCCCCTTTGATGGTTTCCCACTTGTTCAAGCTCTGAATGAAGTTTTCAGCATATTACATGCAGCTTTCTCACCTCTTGGCAAAAATAGTAATACTTTCCCCCTCCTTTCCTTTGTCACGCCAATGCCACCTAGAAGCTAATCAGCTCCCCTTGCTTTGTGCTGGCTTCCTTTCCCAAAAAGTCTTTTGTACAGAATGTATTTTATTATGGCTTTGATCTGATTTTTATTTTACTTTCCCCAGTTCTTGCAGTCTCTGCTCCAGATCCTTCTACCTTCCCACACCCACGCACCCCTCCCCTGATCCTCAGAGCCACTGTCAGTACTCCTCTTCCTCACTCCGACCCCTCACGTACCTATGCTCATGACCCTGCCAAACACAGATGTGTTGTCTACCGTGCTGCAATTCCACCGCCTCTGCCGGAACTGGTGCTGGCACTCTTTGATGGCATTCTTGGCCCCCTCACCGATGTACATCATGTGCTCCTGGTACAGCTGGCACAGCTTCCTCTGGCCTGGGGACAGCCCTGGCAGTTGGCTGCAAACTGGCTGGGCTCCAATGATGTACATCTCAGGCCTCTGGATGGGGTTCATAGCCAAGGACCTGGAACGAGAAAAGCCCGGTGAAGGGAGCTGGTGCCAGGAGGTCTGAGCTGGGGCCGTCTCTCTCTGGCCCTGCCTCTCCCAGCTGCTTTTCAAGTTTTGAGGCTGTGTCTCTAATGGGAACGCAGACTATCTGGAAGTGGGGAGATCCTGCCTGGATAACGCCCAAAGAGACCCGTCAGCACCAAAGAAGCTGAGAGTTCCTTAACTGGGGAGAGGATTCCAAGCGGCTAACTGGGTTGTCTTGCGGGGCGTGGGGGGGGGGGGGGGAAGCCTCCTCCACCAACTGCATAAGCTAACACAGCTGCTCTTCTGGGATTAATTATACCAGGAGAGCCAACCGTTTCCTACAAATTGCCTGGAAGAGACCCAGCCCCCACCCACCCAGGGCCAGGATGCAGGGTCCCATCAGGATATGCTGGCAAGCGCTCCCTCGTCTTTCTGGGCTCTGGGAAGCGCAGCCGTCTGTGCTGACGATTTCGCGAACTGTTTAAAAGTGCCAGGTGCAGCGCAGAAGGGGACAGGTCCGTCTTCATCCGCTTTGATCCGGCAGCTACGAGCTTCCTCCCACGCAAGTTACCCATAAACTGTGAGGCCCCTTTTAACTTGGAAGCAGGATCCGTCGGTTACCAATGGACCTGATCTGCGTGCGGGATCGCGGATGCGCTGGGACCTCGGAGACCATGATGGGAGGAAAGGGGTGGCAGCGGAGAAGGGAAAACGGGGAGAGGAAGGCGAGTCACTATTTATTCCATGGGGAGTGAGGGAAGGCACCTTTCCGTGATGAAGATTTTCCCTCAGCTCTGCTATCACAGGAGCCTCTCTAGAAAGCGAGTTTCGGCCCATTCTCCCCTCTCTGCGCTCTGGGTTTCGTTCAGCGACAAAACGCAGAGTTCTTGAAAAAGTAAGGCGGAGAGAGAGGAGCGCGCGAGCGCGCAGAGAAATCCCCACGTGCGTTTTCTGCCTCCGGGGAGGAGGGGTCTTCTTCGTGCCTCAACCTACCCCAACCCCCCCCCCCACCGCAAAGGACAAAGGAAAAGGCAGGCGGGCTGTCAGAGCCCTCCGGGTCACTCACCACCACGAGCTGGCCTCGGCCAGGAGCTGCGTGCAGCCGCCGAGCAGAGCCAGGCTGAGCAGCAGCCGCGTCCCTGGCATGGTGCGCTTCCCGCCGCTCTCGCGCCTTTGCCCGTCCTGGCTGGGACTCATCAGGACTCCCTGCAAAACATGGGAGGGGAGAGAGTTGAGGGGAGGGAGGGGAGGGGAGGGGAGGGGGCGGCGGCAGCTCCAGTCCGGCGAGGAGGGAGGGGAGGAGGGGCTCGCCGCGCGCGCCCCCTCCTCCCCTTCGCCCGAGGAAGCCCCCTCGCCCTCCTATCCAGTGACCGCGTAAGAGCCTCTCGGGAAGGGAGACAGTAAGGCTGGGGGGGGGGGGCGTGGATGGAGGGCTTTCTCCACAAAGCAGGTTCACACCCACTCACACTGCACATGCTCTTGCGCTCTGGGTACTCGCTCTTACGTGAGCGGGGAGAGAGAAAAGTGAAGACTCCGATCAAGGGCCGGTGCGATCGTTCGTAAAGTATGACGGGCGCACCAAAGCAAAGGTGTCTTGTGCGCGCGTACGGCTAGGAAGGCGACCCGATATTATTCAAAAGGAGGTGACAAAGGGAAAGTTAAAAGGGGGCTTCTCCAAGTGCGAAAGCCTTTCTGCATGGTCTCAAAGCCAAGTTTCGAGCGACACAGCATGCCTTTCTTCCACTCGTGCTGTGCCTGCTTTGGAGTTACACATAACTCACTGCCACTTGTTCTGCATCCCTGCGGCTGGTGGCTCAGGGCACTTTCAGAGAGCTCTTTTTCTAAGCGACCAGACCTAGGCAGGAAGGGGAGTGCACCAGGAGCGGGCATCACTGTTTCGGAGCCACTGGTGTGTGTGCCACCAACACCGAGCCTTCCAGAAATCAGCACCCTGGTTAGCACAGTCCCAAAACCTGAGGAGGGCATATATCGGGCAGATTCCGTACCATCGCATCCCCACAAATCCCTCTATCTGCGTGGAAGTTCCCTGATCATGATTACTATGCATATCACAGAGACGAGCTGCTGGCAGCACTGAAAACATCAAAGAGCCTTATGGCATCTTGAAGATGAATGCATTTATTATGAAATGAGCTTTTGAAGAACAGGGTCCACCTCATCGAATTCAAACAGACTCCAGGGTTAGCCCTGGCCCTGATTAAATCCTACAGTCAGCTGCTGGTCTGATTGAACAAAGATGCCCAAACAGTTGCTTGGTGCAGCGATTTAATTAGCATTGCAATTCAGAAGCACCTCAGGCTCCCTCGCAGTGTTGTCCCAGCAGAAACGGAGGTGCAAAAAGGGGTTGTGTAAAGTCGGATGCAACACTCGTGCCTTCACATGCTTTGTGGTGCCACACCTCTGGATTATGCTGCCAGTCATTTGGAGCAGTCCAGATGGCCACCAACAGAGAAAAGGGAAATAAAGTAAGAGGAAGTGGAGGAGGAGGAAAAGCAATCCTCTGAAATGGAGAGGGGAGCCAGGAAACGTCCTCTGTTCCTCTTCTGGCTAATCATCAACTCCATCCCAAAAGCACATAGGGAGGAGAGGGAAGCTGGAAAGAGATCTCCTTTCTACAATTTGCTCACTTCCTTTCAAAGATACGCCACTATCTGGACTTAATTTGTGGCAAAAGCTCAACTGTGGAAGCTATTTTAATGTCAGGATAGCCAAATCAAGATGACAAGAATTCATAATAATAAAGAGAAAAGTCCGCCTGAGTATCAGCAAAGTGTCTTTTTCCCTACAACTCTGCTGGACCAGCTGAGAGTAGAGGGTAGGTCTTTCAATGCAAAAGGCAGTGACATAACTTCCAGGAACACATGCACTCTCTGTTTAAAAATTAACCAGGCTTTCGTGGTTTATTTTCTGCTTGTTCCATATTGAAAGGAACATCCTTTTGTTCTGAATGTTGCAAAACAATTTGATGCTGCTGGTGTTGCTATCCCTTATTGTGTGTCTTGAGGGTTATATCATGCATATGTTAAGAAAAGGCCATCTTGGCAAGAGGACCATACAAGTTGTGCTCAAAAGTTGAGTAAATTGTCTCAAGCCCTTTCAAAGGAATCTGAAGTTTTCTAAAAATAATACTAACTGAAGAGTCTTCTGGCACATTAAAGATTTATGGTAGTGTAAGCGTTTGTGGAATAGAATTCACATCAGAATGCATCTGATGAAGCAGACTCTAATCTGCGGAAGCGTATGCTACAATAAATCCATTAGTCTTTATCTTTAAGGTACCAGAAGACATTGTGTTGTTTTTTTCTGCAGCAGACTAGCATGGCTACTTCTTCTGGAAGTTGGAGATCTGTGCATTCCTAGGTGAACAAAAGCTGGTAGTGCTGGGTCCTTTCTGGGTCACAGTCATCAGGCAAAAAAGCACAGGCCAGAGTACATCCTTTCCAAGCAGGGATACGCCAAATTCAGGTCATAAAAATATTGAAGGACCCACAAGCCGCAGTCACCAATGGTTGCTCTGTTATGCTATGAGCCGGACAACGCAAATCTGGTCGGATTAGCTCAGCTTAGGTAGGAGTAACAGCAGGCACACATTTAACTTCACAAAAAAGTAGGAACAACACAAGCGATCTATCTCTATATATCCCCAGCATCTTAGGAACACAGAAAACTGCTTGATACTGAGTCAGATCAATGGTCCATCCAGTCCAGTATTGTTGACACTGACTGGCAACAGTTTCCAAAGCTTCCTGGCCACTTTTTCCCCAGCCTTACTTGGAGATATAACCTGGGACCCTTTGCATCCATGTGTTCCAACACTGGACCGTGGCCCCATCCTTAGCACTGGTCATGGGCTTCTATAAGCTCAATAGCATTAATTATTTTATGCCCTCAAAATAATACAGGTCTAGATCTCTGACTCTCCCCAGCAGCAAGCAAAACCACCTGATGGGGAAGGAAGCACCCTGCAAAGGAACAAGCAATGCTCAGTACTTCTGCCTATTCTCAAATAACACCAAGGACAGTTCACATGTGCCAATTCATCACTCCACAGACAGGAGCATCAAGGGATGATCATTTTCATGCATGAACAAGCCTTGCAGACTGACCCTTCCTTCCGCTTGGAGTCAGCTGAAACACACTGGGGCCAGCTCAAGCCTGTATAAAGTTCTACATGGCTTGAGATCCTATGGCAGACCTCCTCCCATAGGTACCTGCCTATACCATAAGGGGCATCAGCAGAAGCCCTCCTTTAAGTGTCCCCTTATGCTGAGTTAAAACGATGTCAACATGACAGAGGGCCTATTCGGTAGTGGCCTCATAGCTCCAGACTATCTTTCCAGCTCCAGGCAAAGAATTTCCTGTTCTTACAATCTTTTAAAACATGTCTGAAGTTTTTTTTTAAATTTTGTTTTAGTATTTTAGTGTTTTATTAAGCATAGTTGCCACAATGTAGTTTATCCTGTGTGAGCACATCCATTAGTTTTATATTATTGATTTTATTTATATATTTATCATTATGGTAAAACACTTGAAGAAATTTATTTTATAAGGCTCTTAGTAAATTAAGTGTGCAGTCCTATGCATGTTTTGACATTTAAAAATTCTTACAACTTTGGGAACATTGGGAGCTCTAAAAGTTTCTTTTGTCTTAAACACGTATAGGATTGCACATTAAATAAATAAATACTAAGGAGTAAATCCCTGAACTGAAATCGCACCCTTGAACTGAACAGAAGTTACTTCTGAATAAACATCCTTACATTGCAGTGTTTGAAAGAGAAAGGGCTGTAGCTCACCCACAGAATGCTTTGAGGGTCAATTTGGTTCCTGGAAGCCTCAGCTGGAAAGATCTCTGGAAGCAGGTCATGGTAAAGACATTGCCAGAGAAAAAACAGATTCGGATTACATGGACTAAAAGTTTGATTAGGAATGAGATGGCCTCATACATTTATAAAAAGCTGTGAAATTAAGCTAAGAGGTGTCTATCCCATATTAAAATACTTTTTTTCAGGGTTCAACCCTCTTTAAGGTGGAAGCCCATACTTAACTCAGGCCAGGACCATTTGGTGCTAACCCATCAGGGGGCGCCCCAGAGACACTTCTACTCCTCTTCCGGTGTCTGGCGGGACTGTGGATCATCCGCAGGTGTGCAGCATAGGGTCCACAGAAGGCAGATCAAAGGGAGCAACCTTCATCTTTTGTCATGCAGAACCTTCCCGGAAATGACCTGGCCTCTGTGGCAGAGGACTAACAGCTCCCCTGCAGCTCCTCCCAAAAATAAACCTCTTCAAAAGGACTCCATGTAATAACCCTGCTCACTTGCAATCGCGTCCCTGTTTCCAACCCTTAGGGCAGGAGCTCTGCGTATGTAAGTGGCGATGGGGAAGCAGCCAAGATGGAGCAGAGATAGGACTGGCACCACCCGAGTCTAATGGCTTTATGGAGCGGGAGAGCTGGCTCAGGGAAGAGGAAAACTTCAAAGGCTCTTCTTGTCCAAACATCAGATCAGGCAAGCATGGCCAGAGATCTCACTGCATCATTTTAAAATGTAGCCCTCACTCTGGAGAGGCAGAGGGCACAGTTCCTGCCATTAATTTCTGAAAGGGCCCAGGGGTGAAGCCTGCTTGAGAATCTGGAAGCCATCCCATCTAAGGTGCAGGAGGACTAACTGTGATTCTTGAGTGATATTGCACTTTGCACATATCCAAAAGTGCCCTTGTCTTCACAAATAATCTGTGACACAGAAAAAAGACCAGTTCCTGAGCTGAGCTTCAGCACTGGTTCATGCCAAAATTTTCATCAATGAGTGTGGGCATCAAATGATTAATTGCTTTCAGAACGAGACCTCAAAGATCAAACAAGGCTACAACTTTCCTATCACATTACATAACCTTAAAATACCATGCTTTTTAATAGCCATATCACTCATATAGACATGTGACTTCAAGTTCTTGAATGACGCACCCACATTTACAAATCGGCCTGCTTTGAGCTCCAGCTTATAAAAGAACCACATAGAGCAGGCTTCTTCACCTTGGTGCCCTCTGGATGCTTTGAACTTCAGCTCTCTTCAGTCCTAGCCAACATGGTCAATGGTCAGCAATGCTGGGAACTGTAGTCTAATATATCTGAAGGGCACCAGGTTGGGCAAGGCTGACAGAGGAAATGTGAAGCTCAACACTCTTACTGTTGTCACCACTAAAGTAGTTGTTTTTGTTGGGCTTGATGTCATTGTCAGGGATAACATAATAGAAGCTTGCCTTTAAAAAGGCTGTACCTCTCACCCACAGTGTGCAAGGGATGATTTAAAAACTGAGATAAGCACTTTCTGCAAGTTTCTCTTTTCTTCAGACCATCCATGTGCAAAGAAAAACAGCACTGCCTAACGCATGATACAAAAGATTAAAATTCCAGAGGATAATATTGCAGGGTTATAAAATAGCATCCAGGACCTGACACCAGTAAACCTCATACCAAATTAAGCTTTGAAAGCCATTTTTTTTGTATTGGTCGAACTATGTATGTAAAACTTTGCTGAAGGAGCTATGACATCTGTCTGGGCTATGACTGCCCTGCAGCAAAAATAAAACGAACACTCATTAAAAAATAAAAATAAAAAGGGTAGGAATGGTATATCCCATTTTTACAGCAGAGCTTAATTTGAGCAACAGTCTCCAAACACCAGCCCTGAGGATATTTTCAGTGCTAGTCCTGAAACTTGCAGTGTAATAATCAGGATTACAGCACACCTGAGCATATGCAGTGTATATTTGCATCACTGGTGAAAAGAACCCAGCCACTCACAATCTGGGACCAGTGGGAGAGGATTCCATGTAAGAGGAATTTTCAACTTCAGCTGTAGCACTTTCTCTTTTTCAGAATTAACAATTGATCTGTATCATCATCACCACCAGCAGCTATGCCAGCAAACAAAGTTCTTTGCTTCCTTGCCACCACCTATTTTATCTTGATGACAATCCTGTGGGTGAGGTTAGGCAAAGAGATAGTGACCAGCACAAAGTCATCCAGTGAATTTTATGGCAAAGTGGGATTCAAAGAGAGTTTGACCCAGTCCTAATCCAATATGCTAACCATCATACCATGGCAACCATGAATATTTGGCAAAATTCTGCTCAAACTTAGTTCAAACTGTATTCTTTGGGTTGGGTCTTTTCCTTTTTTATCCTGATTTGAATTGGTGCTGCCTGACAGGTGGCAGCGTGTATAGTAAATTCACAGGCATAGCCATCAGTGGCCATATGCCAAAGAATGACATGAACTCTGACAGCCACATTGACAATCTCTGTGCACAGTTAACTTATTTATCAGGCCAAACACTATGTACTAAATTAAACTGAGCAGAGCTGAGCTGAGCAAGGGAAAACAACTAACGCAAGTCTGAAATGAGTTTCAAAAAGTGTGCAGTGAATTTGCCTGTACTCAAGCTTCATGACCATCTATGGCAGCCAAACATTTGTAGCTAAATTTGAGACAAATCAGGACAATCAAAGATTGTCTCCCTCCAAATTCCAGTTCACCCATCATATTAGGGTTTGGGGAGAAATTGTTTGTTTTGTAGTAGCTTAATAGACACTTATCCAGATTCTCATTTTTGACCCAAAATAGTTATCTTTTGAAATCCATAATTTTCCAAATTTTGCAATGGAGTTCAAATATACTTATAATAAGGAAAAGTACACATGAAAATAGGTATATAAGTTGGCAATAAAGTACATTATACTGGGAAAATCGCTTGCAAAAATGTATGTCTTCGGAGTAGTGCACGCAAAACCGCAAACAAGTCTTGTACAAACTGAATTTCCAGAGTGGAAAAATTGTCAAAGTTCAGAACAAACCTATTTTAAACCTGAAAATATCAATAAATTTATGAGAGAAACCAAAATCAACAGATTCATCCATCCCTAATTCATATAAATGGGACAATGTATTCTTATTTAACTGCTAAATTATGATGAGCAACAACTTCTGGTTCTGCTTTCACACTCAGTAATATGCAGTAAACCCAGCCTTTACCAACTGTAGCTAATGAAAGAGTAGAGAGTAAACAAAAGACAGTAGAGTAGAGTAATGAAAATTAACACTTTCAACCTTGAGTTAATGATTCTGTACAAAATATCTTTAAAGAATTTCCAATATCAGAAATCTATAATGAATGATCCTGTAGCAGCAGGATGAGATGTTAAGAATCCTCAAGCACTTCGGAGAGTTTTACTTCGGAGAGTTTGGGTGGTGGGGAAATAACATTTTAATGCATCCTGAAAGCAACAACCCACATGAGGATGAAAGCTCCTCATTCATCCAGTTCTTTGCTGTGACAGTTTTTTTACCTGATGTGGTGTGTAAAAATGTATGTCATTCAATAATATGGTTCTCCCACCTGTAGCCACATTTGTAGTATGTACCCAATGTCTCATTTAGAAATGGGAAGGGCAACTTAGACAGCTCCCAGCATGCCCCAGCACAGCTGGCTGAGGCGTACTGGGAGTTGCGGGCCTTTTATCTGTCTAAATTTGCACAGGAAAGCCCTTTTAGAGATGTGTCCTTAAAGAAGGGAGAATCAGCCATTTTTGAGACACCTTGTTCTAAAATGATGAGAATGACTCATTTTGATACAATTCCTGTCCAAATGCACCCCTTAATTCTATCTTGTTTTCTTTATGAAGCTCTTGATGTTGAGGGGGGGGAAACCCTCTTGTTCATCATCTGACAATGAGAAAGACAAGGCACCACCAGCAAGCAATTATTTGTATGTATGTATGTATGTATGTATGTATGTATGTATGTATATATGTATGTATGAGAGACTCTTTATTGTAGGTGTTCACTTGCAATAGGGCCTGTCTCTAGTTGGGACCAGCTGCTACAGTAATACACAGTGAATTCATATGTTGAGCGTTTTGCAATGATTAGTAGCAGAAAATATTCAGTTACTTTTGTACATGGTTATCTTGACCTATGCTTCTGATGACAAAACATCTGCCTCCAGGCTAATCTTTACAATTCTGACCTTCTTGACAAGAGTTTTATTTTATATTTTCGACTATCTTGTGTCTCTTTAATAGAATGCTAGATGACTGACCCTTGTAGTTAGGGCATCAGGAAAAATTTATATTCTTCAGTGTCAAGATTTTCTGTCAAATGAAAACAGCGCAATTTGCTTATGTCCAAGAGTGTATGGAAACACAGGAATGTTTCTAAATCATCCTGGCTTCACAAGTTAATGAGGGTTTCCAAGTTGGTATCCAAGCCTACTAATATCACCCTGGGGTGGGGTGCAGGAAATGGGAAAAAAAGCAATTGTCCACATCACCAAGAACATTACGCCAAAGAAAAGCAAAACAGAAGAATCTGGTAGAAAGCTTCGACATCACAAGACATAACTGTACAGAGCAAGTGCCCCAAAATTCTCCTGCTATGAATGGATTGGTGGAGATTTTAACTGGGACCTCAGAACCTGAGGCTTTTTTCTAATGCTTCCAACTGTGCCAGCTTCCCAATTTAACTCTCCCCCGCCACATGCTATTTGCCCTGCAGCATGAAACAGAACAGATATCACATGGAAACTTGCCATGGAGGGGGGAGGATTACCTCTTCCTTTGCCCAGTTCTGCTGTCCTTTCTGACCCAAATCACTCAGCAGTTCACCCCCACATACCTCCCTCCCTCCCTCCCTCTCACACACACACCGAGTTCTATTAATATTTTCTAAACCTGCAGGAGACAATGGACATTCATACATCATATTTTCTTTGGCTCTTAGTGTACAAAAGCAGTGATTTGGCCAAAATGCAGCTGCTCCCGAAGAACAATTGCATGTGTTCTGATACACAGAAGATGGAATCAACAGCTCCTCTTTCTCCCCTCAATGGCATCTCTGTCCATTCTGGCTGGTTACAAGTCTGGCTACCACTCACACACTACAAACTAGGTGCTATTCACACTCTTTATTTTCTTCCCTGTATGCCACTTCCTCCAGCTGAACATGGATCCAGATCATCTCTGTGCCCATAATTCTGTGAAACTGAGTTGGGTCCCAGCAGGTTCAAACTTGATGGGCCCCCCTACCACACCTGGCCCCATCTTTTCTTTCCAGTGATTCTTGGTCCACAACCAATTTGTTTATGTTCCAAGGTATGCAACTAACTACCTTCATAGATAACCTCATAAACACCAGCAGGAATCATCAATCACCAACCTCAGCGGTTCAGAGGCTACTGAAGCATTTTTTTTTTCAGATTCCTATAAGTTGCTACAGCAAAGCTGCTGTTTGTTTGCACCAGGGTTTCACTTCCTTCACTGCCTCTGATGTGCTGTACCTGCTGCTCCTGGTGGCCTGTTACACCTGGCAAGCAGATGTGAGACTTTCCAGTACCAGAATGCGCCTATGGACAAAAAATGCCTTGTATGGTCCAGCTCTGCTGAAGGAACGCAAGACACACTATCCAGGCACAGCAGGAACCACACATGAGGAAAACAGGGCTACGTTATTCCATCTTGCATATACTGTACCTCTTCAGTCCCTTCCACCCTGTTTGTTATGTGTGTGCTGGAGGAGGGGAATGGTGCACTTCTGCTGTGTGTTTTTGAAGTAGTGATGGGTGGAATGGAATATTCTGCCCGTCTGTCTAGAGAGGAAGGAAGTTGCAGTGGATGGATGGTTTTTCCATGATAAATGCTTCAGTGGTGTTACGTCACTGAAAAAGATTGCCAGCCAGTCCAGGACATAGGCAACTGCACGCATACACATTTTTAGAGGCATGAATGCTGAGATTCTGACACAACATCACAAACTACTGCAAAGTGAGTTTCAGTTATTCAGACTCATATGGCTTCTAGCAGGGTAGCTTATTTCTTGGTAACAAGTCACCCAAACAACCCATGGGTTGTTCTAGAGGTTGTTTAGCCACAGCAGGTTGCCACGTTGCCTAAACACAGGACAGTAATTTCATCATGGGTTGCAGGATCAGCTAGTCAGCTACTCAGCAAAGCAGCAATCCCACTGCCACTCCTTGCAATTTCATCCTTGCCACCGCCAGCCATCCTTGACAATCCTTCTGCTGATGGACAGGTGACACTTTCGAGCAATGTGACAGGATCACATTGTCAAGAAGAGCTATTGCACAAAGACACTCCATTGTTTTTGGTATTCCTATTTTAGCTACTTTCCCCACTTTTCGACTGACAACTTAGTGACTAGAACCTGGCAAGTGTGCATAAATTAACCTATATCCAGTCTTGCTTTGTCAATATCCATGTACTCTTATTTGCTGCTGTTGGCAGCTGAAACATACAAGAAAATTGACCAGATAAGATTGCACATATCATCCAACTCTAAAAGTTGCTTGCTCACTTGTAAAAAGACTGAAAAGGCAATAATAAAAAATATGAACGCATTTGCCCAATTTTAGGGGAGCCAAACAAACCCAACCCCTATTTTGCCTTTTAGAGGCTCCAGAAATTGAAAAAAAGAAAAAAGGGGTGAATGAAAGGGGATAGCTAACAGGGAAGAAGGGAGGAAAGAAGACTGGCTCTACTACAAAGGACACTGAGATACCAGCTAGAGTCCCAAAGGATAAGTGGGGGAGAACAAGCCACAGTGCACCCCACCCTCTGCGCACACTGCACCTCCTTCTCATGGTCCAACAAGGGCTCCCTTGTGCACAGTCCTCAGAAGGCAGGTTCACATAATGTGCGAAGATACCCTGCAAATAAGCTATGCAGTGGGATCTACATGATTTCAGCCGGGTCACCTATCAACACGATCAGCTTCATTAGACACATCAAACTAGAGTCCATGGCTTAAACCCGGAGATTTTGAAACGGAAGTTCTGAACAAAAGGTATAGAGCTGGAAAAAAACGGGCAAAGCTGAACATCAATTCTTGAGTCAAAGGCGTCAAACCCATGCAAATATACTTGTGTGTATGTCTCATTAAAATCAGCAAGGCTTACAGTTGAATAATCATGTTTTGGATCAGGTTACAGGTCAGCAGTGCCAGCCCATAAGTGCTTAGTCTAACTTGTGCCAACATTTATGGCAATACAGTGTCACAAAGCAAGGTGTTTACACCTGTATGGAAGATGCAACTGTTAAGTCATATTATCTGGATGCAATTCCCCACCTGTCCCATCCACCTCGTAACAGTCCTGTGAACTAGGGTGGGCTTAGAAATAAAACTCTACCAATGCTGAACAATGACTTCTAGCTGGCATGTGGTGGAATATACATGGGTTTAGGGTTGGAATACCAGCCCAACTTAAGTTCTAAACCAGGGGTCTCAAACTCGCGGCCCGCGGGCCAATTGCCAGGATGGGCAGGGCACGGGGGAGGGGTCCTGCGGCCTTCAAAGCGCCGCCCAGGCTGGCCTCCGGGAGCGACGCGGGATGAGCGGCCCACCACCACTTGATGTGGCCCAGCCTCACCCAGACTCTACTTCCAGCGGCTCTCAGGTGAGTTTGAGACCCCTGTTCTACACACACTCAGCTGTTAGAATATCCTGTTGAGATGATCAGTTCAAACTCCACTTCGATTCTGCCACCTGCCACAAACAAAGAAGCTTCCATTCCCCATCCCATCCACTGCCAGCATTAAGGAACCATCCCATAAATTAGTATACTCAAAACCTTATATTCTGTGCATTGCAGCCCCATGTTTGTTTGCTCAGAAGTAAGCCTTGTTGCGTCCAATGGTGCCTATTCCCCAAAGATATGTACAGGATTGCAGCCTTACAACTCATTCCATGCATGCACACTCAGAGGTAACAGTCACGTTAAGCAGAGTTTGCTTCCCGATAAATGAGCACAGGATCAAGTCATAATCTACAGCACATTATTTCTGACTGTTGTTCATAGAGAACTGAAACTGAAACAGAAACGTGTCCTTCAAAATCTGGACCTACAGTCTAATCAAGTGTTTTTAATTCAATTTACAGAGGAAGAAAAGATAATAATTGTGTAAACACCCTTTAATTAACCTAGATTCATCCTTCTGGGCTACTTTCTGATTAGCAATCCAGAAATGATGTCTCTGATGAAGCCTCAGAATAAAGTGTGTGAATTTGTATAGCTGAACCCTTGAGAGTTAAGTATGGGTGCAAAATGCAAAATACAAATGTCACAGTTCCTTTCTGTAATTTAGTTTAGCCATTTTTTAAAAGTGACAATAAGCTTAACTCTCTTTCATCTTTGATCATTTTAAAGCAATAGTGTTTAAAAGTATGGAACAGCAAAAAGGTACTACTGCTCTGATCCCAGGGGACACAAATGTCTGCTATACTGCACAAATTATGTATGTAACAATTGACACAGGGTACTGGACCCCCCCCCCCGCCACCACCTGCCACCCAAAGTTTGGGTCTTTGCTTGCAAGGGATTTATAATCTAAATTTTGACAGTTGGGAAAAATAGGAAGGAGAGGGGAGTGGAGAAATGATAATTATGGATTAATATCAGCAAATGCTCTTACAAATAATAGGCCTCATCATAGAGGGAGATGGCGTTGATGGAGTTAAGCAATGAATTCATGGATGATTGAAAACAATAGCCTTGTGTTTTACTAAAAGCATCTGAATGCTGAATAACTAAAAAAAATTGGCACTGGATATTACAAGAGAATTGCAGGAAGACATGCCAGCGCAACTGTTTAGGATGGGATGCCAGAAGCCCAGGAGGAATTGCCACAGTGGATCGAAGCAGTTGTGCCTCTGCTCCATTCCAGAGTCTCATTTCTATCCAAAGCTGACGGAAGGTAACTTACTGGAGGATGCAAGAAATCCATCTGCAGGATTCCAGCACCAGGACCTTGCTTGTTACATACAATTTATTCTACTCAGGTAACCCAATTAAAATCTGAAAAGCGACTCCCCCCACAGCCAGTATGATTTAATTATTTCATTTAAGGCCTTACATAAAGGATTTTGGACAGGTAGGATTTTACTGTACAGTTCAGCAAAAGAAAAGCAGAATCACTCACCCAAACTGTGTAATCTAGGGAACACATGAATGGTGGATTGCAAACAGCTGCTGTTTCTCCTCCTTTATGCCATCTGTTTTCAGAGCTGCCTTCAAGATTTGCATGATCACAATATCAGTAGAACTGAAAGGAGAACTCACTAGTGTGCTAAAGTATTTTAATGACAATGCTGTAAAGCTTGCATGAAGCACTATGATCCATGCAGTACAGCTTGTCTAGCCCTGTATGGATAATTGGATTGAAGATTAGCACTATACCTTAGACTACAGAAATATAAGCATGAAAGAATATATTCTGCCACCTTCCCCCAGTTCTTTGTTTTTCCTTGCACTTTCCCTCCTCACTCAACAGTAGTAAGGACTCTGGGTCTATCATTATTATAATTAATTAACTATTATTACATTATATTTGTACCACACTTTCTTCCTCTTGCAAGGAACCCAAGACACGTCACAATGCTTATAGAATCATAAAATCATGGGACAGTAATGTTGGAAGGAGCCAAGAAGGTCATTAGGTCCAACCCCTGTTCAGTGCATGACTCCAAGTTAAACCATCCCTTTCAGATGACTATCCAGTTGCATCTTACATGCCTTGCATTTGGGAGAGTCTACAACCTTCCTAGGTCATTGTTCCATTGTCATATTGTTCCAACAGCCAGAAAGCTCTTCCTGATGTTCAGCCAGAATCTGTCTTCCTATAACTTGAGCCTGTTATTCCATGTTGTGCACTCTGGGATGACTGAGAAAAGATCCTGGTCTTCCTCTGAGATGACTGAGAAAAGATCCTGGACAACCTTTCATATCTCCCCTCAGTCTTCTCTTCTAGAGGTTAAGCATGCCCAGTTCTTTCAACCTTTCCTCATAGGTAAAATGGCTAAATATGTACTTTTCATGAAGTCTGGTGGCTACTCAAACATCTTCCTTCTTCAAACCCTTTTGGGGAGCTTTAGAGCATCCATTCCAAAGGTTCACAGGGCTCCTTCACAGGTTTGGACTTCCTCTCATCTCCAGATTGGTATTGTGCTGGGGACACAATTCATCCACAGAATAAGAAAAAGATGTACTCTACCAATTGGGGAAGAAAGAATGCTTACAGTCTATGATGCTATTTTCTTTAGATGAATTCCCTGCATTTTCCTTTACTCTTTCCTAGGGTGGCCACATGCCATAGTTTAAACAGTCCTCCATTTAAAGATGTCTTCTGTCTGAAAGAATGTCCAGTTCACAACCAGTTTAAAACTTTTAAAAAATATACCGTATTTTTCACTCTATAAGACGCACTCCCCCCCCCCCAAAAGTAAGGGGACATGTCTGTGCATCTTATAGAGCGAATGTGTGTGTGCCTGACGGCCAGGACACTGCCGGCCCACCTGCACCAAGTGGCACCACCTGGCTGGCACACGCTCGGCGCACCCTGCTCCGCCCCAGCCCTCCAGCGCAGGTGAGAGCTGTGCCACTCAGGGGGAGAGGTGCGGAGGAGGAGGAGCCGCAGGCTTTAACCTGCCGGCCGCACGGAAAGACAGACTGCTCACCCCCACTGCTCGGGAAGACCTGCCGCCACTGCGCCACCCAGAAGACCACCGCCGGCACACTGCCGGCCCCACGTGGCACCACCTGGCCAGCATGCGCTCGGCGTGCCCTGCTCCGCCCCCCTCCTCTGGCACAGGTGAGAGCTGTTAATCACAGGTCGGTGTGTGTTTTCAAATGGCAACCCGTCTTTTAATGAAGCCCATGGGGAAGTGATGGGGAATGTGCCTGTGATTATCAGGAAACTTTCCATGGATCAGTTATCTGTTAGTTGATCAGACACATTTTTTTTAGGATCAGTGGATATTTGAACAGCATTACCTTTGTGTATGAAGTTTATTCTTCAAAGGCTACTTAGTCCACTGTGTGTTTGATTTACCATACAATATCTCATTTTTTGTCAGAAGTTTTTTTCTATTATTTATAGTAGGGCAGTGTGGACATTACTGGCTTCTTTAGATTTGTTATTGAATTGTCTGCAGCAGCTCTTGTATAACTGGTGTAGATTGTGGATTCCTTCAATAATTCCACTACTGACTAAGAAAGTGATGTCAGTGATTGTGAGCAACAGAGCTTCATAAATTCTGACTCTAGTGATGATGAGTTCTATGGGTTCAACGAAAACTAGAAGAATACTCGAACTTTAAAGTCTCTCTTTTGTTAATGACAGTGATGATGGTTCTTAATGCCACTGTTGACTGCTGTTCACTTTACAAGGTTGAAATACGGTATTACTGTATTCTGTTATAGTTTATTAAATAGTTTAGTAAACCATTTGATTCAGAATATTTTTTTCTTGTTTTCCTCCTCTAAAAGCTAGGTGCATCTTATGGTCAGGTGCGTCTTATAGAGCGAAAAATACGGTAATAAAAAGAGTAGCAGCTTCCTTGAAGTTGCCCATCCACAGAGAGCACCCGGACAGCAATGTGAACAAGCAGAGAAGTGAGATGTTTCCTATTTCTACATGATAGTAAATTTTCCTAGCACTGCCCTCCAAACACAAAATTCAGAGCTTTATTGATAGAATCTATTATGTTCATAACAGGGGCATGTGTATCAACACTGATTGGCTATTTAACAAACTTTAGTATTTTTATTACACAAACCAATATTTATTATGAGCACTTGGGCAGTGTGCATGACTATAAAGCATCTAAGCATGGCCATTTTTGCTTACACCTTGGTGTTGGTTGATTTAACTCTTTATTTATTTATTAATTAAAAGCTTTTCTATCCCGTCCCCTACAGAACGTCTCGGGATGACTTTACTTGCTGAAGCAAATGTAACTGTCCTGCTTTTGAAGCTCAGGTTCATGGCATGATATCCCTTAACACATGAGTTACTATTTCCCAAACCAGCCATGCAGTTTAATAGCCACCCCATCCTGAACACTTCTTTTTAGTCCTAGCTTTGTTTCTTTTTTGTATCTAACTATTTCTCTTTACTATCAGACAGAAACCTCCCATTACCTCTGGTGCTAGTAGACTGCATTATGAAGGGAAAGGGAATCCAAAGACGGTGCAATGGAGACTGGGGTGGTATGTGGACAAGGACAAAATCTGGGCTTAGCAAATGGTGGTGCCTATCCCACTGCTTCTATTTGCACCGCAGTCATTTTTACTGACTGTAGCAGCCTCATACTGACTGTGAGGAAAACAGGGCATATGAGAACAGCCAGTCCGAGTGAAGAATGTAAAACAGTGACAGATTATGTTACCTGCAATAGGAAAAAAGCAGGATATAAATGTAACAACAGCAACAGCAACACAAAATGAGATCACTGAACAATGGAGGACCCTACTCTTTCCTAAAGATGCTGTGATGATCTTCCGTTTAGATATTTACGGAATAGAAGAAGCTGCCCTTATACCAGTCTAGCTGGTTTTCAGCCTAGTTGATTTCTTTCATGCCAATACTGTCTACTTTGACTGACAATGGCTCTCCAGGGATTCAGGCCAGGGTCTAGCACAACTCCTGTTGCTGATCTTTAAACAAAAAACTTGAGATGGTAGGAGTAGCATCTTCAGCTGTCAGGGAAGTTTTAAAATGGAAGAAAAATATGGAGTGGGGAGGAGTTAACTGTTGGTTCACTGGTGCCACAGTTTTGATTTGGACAGTCTCAACTGAAATGCATGGGGTTGCTATTCATATTTTTTTTTGCTAAACCACAGGTAATCATGATTCAAGATCTAGTTGTTCCCTAACCCTCTGCTCCTTTAATGAGTTCAGTGGAGCTGACTCCCTGGTAAACATACATAATACTGGAAGCTCAATAACACAGCAGCTGTTCTCCTGAAAAGCAAAGGGATCCCTTTTGCACTTCCATTCCACCTGTCAGAAGCACTTCACATTGTCCTTCCCAGTTATTTCAGTGGTACCTTATTTCCAGGCTACTAGTACTGTTCAGTGATCACCATCACTAAGGTCAGAGGTTGTGCTGCAGAAAATGCCAAGATATACCTGGCGGTCCTCAGTAGCTTTGTGATAGCTACCTCTGGAGTATATGGCCAGAAGAGCAGCAAGCAAAGGCAGCACAGGGTAAAAGCAGGATAGTTAAGAGCAGTTAAAGAGACAGAGTAGGAGGAAAACTAAGAAAGTCAGAAATGTTGTTTCCTAGCTCAAACAGGCTGAGGCCAGAGAAGATGGGCTGTAATAAACCAGTCATAAAAATACTTAGCACTTACATAATGCCTTCCATACGCTGACTTAAAAGTGTTTTATGAACAGTGGGCAAATACTATCTGCGTTTTCTTTTACTCAAGAGGCAAGTAAAAGACAGGAAAACTAAGTGAGGTGGACAAGGTCAAAGGCCTGCAGGTGACAAAGTCTGTGTGAGCCATTTTGAAACATCTGAAAGGCTGCCATGGGCAAAAAGGAGAACAACTCTGTGTCAGTGCTGTAAAAGAAGGCTAGGCAGCAAGGGGCTGAAGCTGCCATGACAAAATTTAGGCTATTTTAAGGAAAGTTTTATTAGCCCAACCTAAACAAGGAGCCCCATTCTGATGCTCACCTATTTTCCTGCACAGGACGAATAGCATGGGGAGGAGTTTAATTGGGGAAAATAGCACAAGGGAAAAGGGTTAAAGCTAGTTACCAGCACTATGGTCATAACCCTCTGTAATCTCCTATATCACATGTTTGTGGCATTCTTAGGAAAAACTAAAAGGTATACAAGATAAGAACGTTCATTTTTGATCAAAGTAGTAATCGGTGGGACATGTTTTGCCCTCAGCTGTTCTATCTGCTGAATGTATTCTAGCTATGTAATCAGTGACAGGCAGCAAAGGGATGGTGGCAATTCTAGGAGAAGATGGCAGACTTCCTCCATGACCTAGCTGGCTGGTCCAGGTAAGGCTGGGGACAGAAGGTATGGGATGCTAAATGAATGGGGCCAGTGATTACAGAAGAACTCCAGGAATATACACATGGGACCTGGGATGGCTAGGGCTTAGGATGAGTACAAAATGCCATGCTGTGTCACACCAAAGGCCCATCTCTAGTCAGGCATCCTACCTCAAATTAAGCAATGGGGGCAGGGAAGGGACAAGGGAGCTAAACACTACACCAAACCCACGCAGGGACACTAGGAATACTTCTGCCTTCAGAATAAAGTTGTCTGGCTTAGCTGTCCTCCCTTGTATAAAAGTCAGCTATTCCATCCATGTCTACCACACTCCTTAAAATAAATGCTTACAGACAGTGATGGCATTTTTTTGACACCAAGTTGGCATCCATCTGCTGAACTCTTTCCACACTTAAAGGCCAAAGAGCCAGCTTTCCATGAAATATTTTCCCCTCCAAAATATTTTCATGTACAGTAGAAACATCAGAAAATGCACCTTGTATATTTGGTATGGGTCTAGTCAACTAGAGTCTCTGGGCTATTACTTAAAGTAGCGTCTCTTGGCCAATGTCTCTGGCTTATTGCCAATTCCACTTGGCCTTCTTTCTTGTGGAATTGCATTTGTTCTTCTCTCAGCCTGGGTTCAGTGGGACTCTTATCTGTACATCAGGTTTTCCAAGTAGCATCAACATAAAGCATTTTCCGCCAAGTTTTCCTCGGGGATATTGCTTTGGAATATATATCTATAGGGGAAGAGACAGGGCTTTGTCAAATTTTACTGCACTGCCTTTTTTAGAATGTGACATAATCACTGAAAATATACTGGCTCTGTTTCAGAAAGGCAGAGTTAATAGTTAAATCAAGCAAATATATATATATTGCAGGAGCTTTACATATTTCAAAAGTATCATGAAATTCATCCCTCAGAACAGCTGCTTTACAGTGCAATCCTATGCATATCTGCTGAGAAGTAAGTCTCATAGAGTTCAGTGGGATTTACTCCCAGGTTTACGTGCACAGGATTGCAGCCCTAATTTGTTTGTTTTTGTTTTGGTGAGATCTAGTGTTGTTAGTGGAACAGGGACATCTTATCCTTCTGTATTGCTATGGCTCCATACAAATGAAGGTAAAATTCAGCTCTATATACCTGGAAGGTAAGTTGCATCACTACTGGGAAGGGTTCAGTGTAACCCTTTGCAACTTCAGTTCAGTTTTGCATCTAACTTTCCTGCTGTAGTACAGATATACCAACTTTCCCTCCTGCCAAGCTCTGTGCCACAGATATGCTATCTAGAATTTTACTCCAAACCAGAATTTCACTGTCATGGTAAATTACAAAAAGGGAAGGATGGGAATCCCAGAAACATGTGCATGTTCAGGTGCTTTATTATTTTCCTAACTTCTATGTCGTATAGCTTAAAGGAAGAGAAGCATCCATGAATGACAGAAGTTGTGTGCTCAAATATAACTTGTACTTTCTAGACTTTTTTGAACCCTTTAAAAACAGCTTTCTATCACAGGAAAAATAATTTGGCATATGCTCAAATCTTTAAAGAATTCATGAGATTCATGAGATGGGAATGTAGTGTCCGAGTTCACAAATTACCTCATCAATTCCATCTGTACAATAAGTTAAGTTCATACAATTTGGTTTTACTTGTTCAGTTTATTTATTGGACAGAATTAATGGCATTGAACACAAGGCAATAGCTAAGCATTAAATTCATATTTAATAAATCCCATGAAATGTTGCTAGAGGTGGTCCTGATCTGGAATAGATTCACTAGAGATATTTTAGCTTGCTGTGCTTTGCTTTGCTTTGCTTTGCTCTGTGTGTGTGTGTGTGTGTGTGTGTGTGTGTGTGTGTGTGTGTGTGTTTGAAAGGGTTTGGTTTAACAAAACCCTTCTTAAAGTAAAGCTTGCATTTTGGCAGATTAAGTTCTCCACTATAGAACAAACATTCAAATTAATTTTCAGAAACAGAGCTCCATGACTCTTCTAAGTATTTCAGCAGTAGTGGCAGGAAAAGTCACAGACAGAAGCACTGGTTTAGGAGATAGAGCTAAAAGTTAGAGATATGTCTGACACTTGATAGATTAGGCTGATCAAAGGAAGCACAGATATGGTAGGCTAATCTAGACACCTCCCAATGATTCATTTATATAAGCTTTTTTTCCTAAGAAGTTGGGAGTTGTAAGGATTGCACCCTTAATGGAGAATAAAGCTATCAATGGATACTAGTCAAGTCAGCTCTATATTAGCTGCAGTGTAAGAGGCAGTGAGTCTCTGGATGCAAGTTACTGGGGAGCACAAGTTGGATGTGTTGGAGAAGATGGTATCTCCTTTGTTCTTACAAATACAGGATTCAAGAGAAAATTTGTGTGTATGTAGCTGTAGGAGAACTATTCCTAGATAAGAGATAACAAGAACAACCATCTTGAAAAGGTTGTCCTTAGATTAGGTATGAGGGGGGGAGGGGGAATTCCCAGCCTTGGGAAGGGAGGGGCCTATGAGAAAGTTGTCAGAGGAGGAAATAAATAATAAGAGCATTGTTCTAATTAAGTACTGCGCAGTACCAAGGTATTCTGCCTTACACATGTAATACGTGGACAGCCTCGCATGCTGTATTCTTTCTTTATTAAGAATATTGCTCATTTGATTTTCTTGAATCTATTTGGCTTGTTTCATGAAGGAAATGACAATTTGGTGATGAGCATGAGATATCTGGTACTCTGTGATTAATCGAATCACTGCTGAATTCCTGAATTCCTGCCAAGAAAAAAAATAGTAAGCGAGAGACCTTTCTCTTGATAAATTTCTCCTCAGGAAATTTCAGTGATTCATTGTCAGGGCAGTATATTCCAAGAGATCTTTCCAAAAATCGAATAGAGAGCAGGGCCAGCCATATTTATTCACAATGGGTTGTGAGAGTTCCAAGGCCAGCGTGGAGATTATTTGAAGGGTCCACTGGTGGACTAGTGGTCCTTGTGGGCCAGTCTGGCACCAGATGAAAAGGCAGTTTGCGTCATGTGGAGGCACCATTGGGACAAATGGCTAGTCTGAAATGATGAAAGGGCACTTTGGCTCCTGAGTTTTCTGTGGAAAGACCAGTCTTTCTTTGTATGGGCCATCTCATGGGTTTTCTACCTTTCCCTTAAATGCGGGGCGGGGAGGGGGGGCTGATCAAGAAATGTGGAAGCCAGAATGCTTCTGTCTGTGTCTTTAAGAAGGACTGTTCCTGAGCCACAAAGGAATCAGACTGTCAGTGGCTGAGGTCTCAAGAGTATTTGACTGGGACAAAATCAGATTACTTAAAGGGCTTTTCTACTGGTCCCATTGAAATTCAGTCTGGTTCCTAAAAGTCCATGCACAGTAACCAAAGGGTTAAAAAATTAAGCATTTGAGAAAAGAAAAAGAGAGAGAGAGAAATGGTAGCTCTGAAAGTCATTCTGCTTCTCTTGCCCCATGATAAAGTTCCTTCTGTCCACAACATGATTCTTTCCTTTTTCTGACATTGGAGACCTCTCTATTCTCAGTCTCTCTCTTAAACCCCTCTAGTAACCCAGAAGAGAAGCTGTGTTCGGTGATCGGGAAAGATTTAATGGACTAGAGACATGACTTTCTCTAACTTCAAGCCCAGCTGAAACAACCATCAAGAATGTGTTTATCTGGCTCATTACCACACAAAGGCGGTAAAACATAGGAAAAACAAACAAATAAATGGCTGCCTATTTTCCTTTTATGGAATATTTAAGGGATGCAGGTAGCACAGTGGTTTAAACTGCTGTGCTGCTGGGCTGGTTGATCGAAAGGTCGCCGGTTCAAATCTGCACAACAGGGTGAGTTCCCGTTGCTCCATCCCAGCTCCTGCCAACCTTGAGGTTCGAAAGCATCCAAATGCAAGTAGATAAAAAGGTACCACTTCGGTGGGAGGGTAACAGCGTTCCGTGCACTTCAGTGTTTAGTCATGCCGGCCACATGACCACGGAAACTGCGGACAAATGCTGGCTCCCTCTGCTAGGAAACGGAGATGAGCACCGCCCCCTAGAGTCAGACATGACTGGACTTAACATACAGGAGAAAACTTTGCCTTTACCTTTATTTTCCTTTTTAAGAGAAAGCCAATGGAAAGAGTGTTAGTATTCCCAGATATTCACCAAGAACTGAATGGACTTAAAGCATGTTAAGAGGACTGATTTATGTTGCAGTTAGAATTGCTGATGTTAGAATGTGGTTTCACTGTATAATGATTTTTCTGCTAATAGAATCATAGAATAGTAGAACTGGAAGGGGCCTATAAGTCCATCGAGTCCACAAGTGAAAGCATCCCAGATAGCTGTCCAACTGCCTCTTGAATGCCTCCAGTGTGGAACAACCCACAACCTCCCTAAGTTGCATTGCCATACTGCTCTAATAGTCACGAAATTTTCCTGATATCTAGCCAGAATCAAGCTTCCTGCAACTTAAACCCATGTGTCCTGCACTCTGGAAAGATTGAGAAGAGATCTTGGCCCACTACTATGTGACAGCTTTTCAAGTATTTGAAAAATGCTCTCATATCTCCACTTGATTTTTTTCTTCTCAAGGCTAAAGATGCCCAGCTCTTTCAGTCTCTCCTTAGGGCTTCCATTCCAGTGCCCTGACCATCTTTGTTGCTCTCCTCTGAATGTTTTCTAGTTTGTCTGTATAGGTTTGAATATCTTGATACAAAGATTGTATTTGAAGATCAAGGCTGCAAGTGTTGATGAACCAGAAAGAAGAAAAAGAAAGAAGTATATTAGAAGAAGGGTTTTAGAAGGGATTGTTGAAGATGATGGTATCTCCTTTGTTCTTACAAATACAGGGTTCAAGAGAAAACTTGTGTGTATGTAGCTGTATGAGAACTGCTCCTTGATAAGAGAACAAGAAGAAACCAGACCAAGGATGGGTGTTTGAACTGCATCCTGAAAAGATTGTCCTTAGATTAGGTATGAATGGAGGGAGGAAAATTCCCAGGCTTGGGAAGGGAAGGGGGCTATGAGAAAATTGTCAGAGGATGAGGTAAACTATAAAAACATTGTTCTAATTAAGCATTCTGCCTTTCACTTGTAATAGTATGTCGACACCCTTGCATGCTGTATTCTTAATAGATATTGCTGGCTTGCTTTTCTTGAATATATTTGGCCCACTTCATGCAGGATCTGACAGGTGCATGTACTGTCAAACTCATGTCCTGGCTGAAGGCTTCCCACAGTCATCTGATGAGTCATTGCGAGAACAAAAGAGTGGACTGGGTAGACTTTTGGTTTGATCTGCAGAGGTCTTTTTTTTTTTGTTATCATTCAAATGGGCATTTGCCTACACATCATCAAAAGAACAGCATTACAGTTAGAAGCTAAGGAAGGGCAATGCAGCAGTCTAGAAACTGAAGCTGTCAATAAATTGGAGTTAACAGGAGAAATGGAGGAAAAACAGATATGGGACTTTTGAACAAGACAGTCAGCTCTGTGTAAACATTTGCTGGGAGATTAAGCAGTTCTACTGGCAGACAATAGCAACAGCCAGGTTTGATTTCGTTAAGTTGGATTCTTCCAGCCAGCCATTCTTTGGAGATAAAAAGGGGCAAATTGGGGTAAGTAGAAAAGACCAGCCTCTTGCAGATACAATGCAGTTGAGGATAAGGATGCCTGTATTCCTAACAAGAGATTGAGGCTGCAGTTCTATGCACACTTTCCCGGGACACATGCATGTGCCTAAAATTCCCACTGAGATAAATAACAATAACACCATCTTCTATTCTGGCATTCTTAACTCACTTCATACCCAAGAGAGCTCCAGAAGCTGCTACAATTTTAAGTGTCTCTTGCTTTGAGTAGGTAGAGGGAAGAAGTGAGAGCAAATTGTGTAAAGTGATTTCCAAAGAAAATGTGAATTAAAACAAATGTATACTCCAAACCTAAACATTTGCACCAGCTTACATGTTGCCAAATGCTAGCACAGGGACCACTACCACAAATTTGGCTGTTACAGCAAGGTGGCCTGGTCCAATCACAAAACGAAACAAAACAAAGCAAAGCAAAAGGATCCCCCTTCTATGTATTTGTGCATGCTTGCACAAATGTGTGCTCCTTGTGTGTGCTTCTCATTCCACCTCTGCATTTCTCTCTCCCCACACTTCCCACTCCCCATACAAATAAACAGAGTCATTTCAGAACTCATTTGCATGAGGCAAGGAGATATTATGCTGCTGGAAAAACCTCTGGCAGAGAAGAGAAACACATCCTGACGAAGATCCTATTACCCCAAGGCTCCTTGGAAGTGGTGCTGGGATTTACCTGCCTCCAGCCATTTTTTGGCCAGGCGGACTTATTTCCCTCCTTATTAAAGTGAATATAGGAAGTGCTCTATTCTCCTAAATAAGGGGTGGGGGGAGTCTCCCTGTTGAACATTGGCTGAAGGGAGGAAGAAACCAACATTTTGAGGATTCTGTTGCTTTCACCCACTCAAGCCATTTTTGAACAGAGCACCCCCACCCCTGTACCCAAAGAGTGAAAAGAGAAATAGGCCCATTTATTTGCAGGGAAGAATAGCTTGGTTTATGCCTAGGCTTGACCTTGTGGCTGCAGTGGCTCCTTCAGATGCCAGTTGGAGACCACAGTGCTTAGCATAACATTGCAGTGCAGGAGTGCAGAACTGTAGGTGTGGTGACGGCATCCAGTTCCTGAAGTGTCCCAATACAGCCCTCAAGCACTCCCCGACACCATTTCCCCAGGTTTTATGCAATTTCCTCACCCCCTACCATTCTAAATGGCAGAAATGTATCTTCTAGGGCTTAATTACTGGCAAAAAGCCCTTTAAGCTGAAATATGCTGACACTGTTTCTAGTCCCATTCCTTTTGCATCTGGCCTGCCCATCACTAGAATGACCCTCTCCAGTTTTTCTTAAATGGAATACACCCCTTGAGTTGAAAGAGGGTCTCCATTCCTGCTAAAGTGTATGCTGTGCTAGCCAAAGAATCAAATTGTCCTTGAGGGCCAATTTTACACATGGTTTACAGGAAATCTTACCATTAAGCTCAAATGCTTTAAAAGCCTTCTATTTTTATATAAATGCTGTGGATTTTTAATGCTGTGTATCTCTTTGTAAGACTAAATAAGTATCTGCTCAGGCTGGATGAAATCAGCCTAGGAAGAGAATTTATTCTGGTTAGGTTCCAACTAAGGTGACCTTTGTGGCATTCATATAAGTCTTTCTGTTATTGTGTTAATAATCAAACTAAGAATCTTTCACATTGTTAAGTTGCCCACTTACAAAGTGTGAAAGAAAAATAACTCTGAAGTATTATTGAATAGTTGTGCACACTTCTCTCTCTTTTTAAAAGTGTTTGTTAATAAAAAGATGGAGATAATGAAGTAGATATAGTTATGTAGAAAACTCTCATGTTGAATTTATCACCATCATGTTTATAAAGTGCACTGTAGTGATGCAGTATTTCTTGATTTTAATACACAATTGGTTTAGAGCCAACATGTTGTGTTATACTGTATGTTGCTATAGCTAAACTGGTAAAACAATGGGTAGTATCCAATGGTTGTGTACAGTTATGCCAACCATGTTGTAGTAGCATAAATCAACATTAGTGCAACATTATTGGCACTTCCTAGTGCAAAAGGGGAATGTCATTGTTCAAGATCAAGATCCATACACAAGTTCCAAAACTGACAGACCGAGTACGTGCACCAGACCTGAAGGAAAAATAATTATGAGCCTGAGTATAACTTACTTAAGCTCATATCTGATTAAAAAGTACTTTCTATTGTGTATCATTGAACTGGTACTATGAAAATAAGATTCTAGGAGCACTGGGTCAAGTCTATGTCATATGAAGTTCAGTGTGCCATTCTTAACAGTAATAAAGAATTACTCCACCTGCTTTAAAGGAAATAAAACTGTCCAATATAGTATAGTGTCCTCTAACACTTTTTTTTGGCTGTTTCTAGATTCCAGGGTAGAGACACAGAAAATTGCTTCTCATGGCCTTCACTCTGTATATCCTCTTGTATTCACTGATTGCCAGAAATCAAGTGGAAGTTTCTAAGGTGTATCAACCCATATTGTCTTTTTCTTAGACAACAGTCTGAATCACTCCAGAATCTAAATATAAACCACTGTTTAGTAATATAGGAATTAACTGCTCAAGCCTTGGGCTCAAGCACTTGCTCTCTTTCTCTTTCTCTTTCTCTTTCTCTAGAATGGCTGTGAGAATATTAGAAACATTTGCTTTCTTGTTCAAACTAACCACAATTTGCTATCTGGCCTGAACTAGAAATGATGGTTTGTTTAGCCATGTCTTTTAAAAGAACCAAGAACAGCAACAACACTTTCATCTTTGCTTGTTTCAGTAAACCACACTTTCAACCAAAGACATAGAATGTTGTTCAGGTAGGGGGCCACATGGCCATGCCCACTAGTGTGATCCCCCAAACCACTGCCCATCTTAGCTTTTCTCTGTACTGGAAAAGGCATAGCGCTCTGTGCCACTCATTATTATGAAGAAAAGGACTTGGCCAGTGCTGGTAGAAACTGCTACTCTTCCCAGTGCCAGCCCAGAACCTGGCTTCTCATAGTGTATGGCACCTTGATGGCTGCTTTTCCCAGTACCAGCCAAGTCCTCCGCCACTTGCACCCCTATTCTCTGACATAAAATCATAAATAATGGCTGGACTTCTTCCAATAGGGTGAAGTTTAGAGGCCAATCTACACCTCTGGCAGAATGCAAGGAGGTTCTGTGAACCAGATTTGAGTTTGGCGTCCATCGGTAAAATTAACCACAGTTTGGCCCAGTTGAGATATATAGAGAAACTATGGTTGGTTTAAAGCAGATGGCAGAAGTTTCCAATCTCCTCCTTGCAGCGATGTTGGAAGAGGAAATGGAAAGGGGAATGCTCAGTACAGAAACTCAAACAAAGCTGTTTATTTAACATTAAGCTATGATTTGGAGTTATGTTCAAACCCTACCAATGCTCTGACAACCAGTCCTGTGTATGGATCTCCTGCATGGGCAGGTACCAGTACCCCTGAAAATACCTATATGATAGAAAAAGAACGTAGTTATACAGGGATTGTGGTACTTGGTCACAAAAGGCTGTAGACACAACTAGAGACATGAAGACCAGGAAAAATTCAAGGAATGAAAAGAATTGTTGGTTTCCAAGGAGGGTTTTTGTATTTTTGTTGAAAAAAGTACATCTTTGGAGTATGACATTTCTTTTAGCATTTAAGATGCTATTTATATATTGTTATTTAGCTCTACTATCCACAAAATATTTCTGAAAACTGTAATTAGAAGAATTTCATAAGGACTAGAAATGTAAAATATCTGAACATAATGAAGCCATTGGGATTTTTTCAAAAATCCATTTTTCTAACTTTTCTTCCATTCCTTATCAGGAAATTTCGATCTAATGTATCTTTTAGTGATAGACAATGAAGGATGCTCCAAGTCAAGTTCAATTTCCCCAACATGGAAATATGGAAGAAAACATACAATCTTGACAATTTAGTTTTTGTACGACAGAATCCACTGCTTCTGAGTCTTTTCTGGTCAGTTGTAGCTTGTCCCACCACAGTCACCATGTGAATAGCATATGGATTAATCCATTTGTTCCTTTCTTCCTTTTCCTTCTTTCTAAATAACTTTGAAGCTTGGGGCTATAGAACTCACTACCACAGTTTTTAATAAAGTTCTCAATCAGATCTTAGCACTGATGTGTCAGCTATAAAACTTTTAAACTTCTGCCACTAGAGCAACCCTCTCCATTAAAAAGTAATTCAATAGCCTGATTTTTTATGGCTTGGGCATGGTACTGATACTACCAATATTGACAAACTGTCCTAAACAAGACATTTTGGGGGGCTTTCATTCAAAGCGTCACCATAAGTCAGAGATAGCTTGACAGTACATAACGTGCTGTTTTGTTTTTGCACTATTGTAAACTGCCCAGAGAGCTTTGGCTATTAGGTGGTATAGAAATGAGATGATGATGATAATGGTGATGAAGAAGCAGCAGCCGCAGCCATCACCGCCTTCCTCAACCGGGTGTGCTCCAGATGTTTTAGAATGCAATGCCTGCCATTGCTGACAATTGGTTATGCTGCCTGAAGCTGATGAGAGCTGAAAGCCAAAATATCTAGGGGTCACCAGCCTGAAGAAGACTGTCCTTAAGCAAGAAAGTGATTTTAGTTCTGTGAAGCATGCTAAAAAATAAAGCATAGCTCATTTTGCAACTTTTCCCAGAATGTCTTTTCCCCCTAACACCATTTCCCACTCCCCGCAAAAAATGTTGCAATGAAGCTAGAAAGTCAAACACTAGGAAAGGCAGGTTGCTTACCTGTAACTGATGTTGTTCGAGTGGCCATCTGTGCAGTCACACATATGGGTGATGCACAGAGGCCACGACGAAGAACAGCATTTTAAAATGATTGTGTAAACTGCCTGCAACAGGGAAGGGGTCCAGTACAACACTGCATCAACAACCAACTGTTGCTTACAGTTGGATGAGATTTACAACTCATCCAATGAATGTTTACTGTGGATATTTCAGAACACATCCCTAAGCACCTACCATGGAGAGTAAGTGTTAAACCTATATGTACCCGCAGCATACCCAGTAGTCCCATTGATGGCAATGACTGGGTTGAATGTTTGGTTCTAAATGAAGTGACTATCCTATTACCTCATTATGGCCACACAAGAAGTATAACATACATGCTGCGTCACAGAGTATGTGTGAAGGCATCATTCTGCCAGCCTGAATGACTCACAAGTAAACTAAGATGATTTCCTCAACTAACTGCCAATAAATAATGTACCATCCCTTTGAAGCTTGGTGTTATTTGAATAGGGGGGAAGAACAAACTTGTACATGACAAACTCTTTTATAACAACTTTTATTATTTGGAAGTCACTCAGGGGATTGGACTGTCAGTGGTGGACATTCTGGCAGCTCAGTTAGCCATTCCTGAACAAGTGAAAATCAGGACAATAGTTGTGAATGTGTTAAGTGCAACTGACCATTTAAATTCTGTTCATGGCTATCACTATCCAGAATAGTATGCCATAAATACATTATTTATGCAATTTCCCAGAAAATATGTAATCTTCCACTAAAGGGTCTGGGGAATAGAATGTGGATGCTCAGAACTCAGTGTTACAAAGGACTGAACAGGCCTCTTGCATGGTGGCAGTGGGGGAGGGGTCATGTTACAAAATGAGCATTTGAGTGTTTGATTCTATTATCTAAGTGCTGTTCACCGCCCAGGCATGATGAAAGCTTCCAAGAGTTACAGAAACAGTTAGACCAATGTTAGAAAAGAACTGGCCGTTTAATACATTGGTCTGGTCCCTCGGGTTACTGTGGAGGGAAAGATCCACAAATATAACAATATTTGGTGATGAGAAATGTAATTCTGCTCACCAGCAGGAAATACTTACATTATGGTCTACTGCAAGAATAACAATTAGCTAAAGGTCATCATTACCACAGTGAGATGGGGGGGGGGGGCTTGCTCATGTAGTCCAAGGACATAGCATCAGTGTCATGGGTTCAAGAGAAATTGATTCTGCCAACATACAGAGACTTGGTTCTTATGTATCCCTATTTTAGAATTCTGGTTTTGCAAGGAAAGTACAAACCACAGTCTAAGAATTTGGATGCAACGGCATTCAAGATGCAGCTGGACAGGCATCTGTTTAGGATGCTTTAGCACAGAGTCCTGCACTGAGCTGGGAGCTAGACCCAATGGCCTTATTAGTCCCATCCAACTCTCCTATTCTCTAATTCTATGGTTTGGCTAACATTATATGCAAAGAAGGAACTTGGCTTGTCTCTCTCCTGACAATCTAGAGAAAGAAACCATGGTTCAGATTATTTTGTCTGATTTGTCAGGGAAAAGAAAAGCCAAAGTTCCTGGTTTTGGCACTAGCCAAAAAAGAGGTAGAAGACCAGTGCTTTCTTTAGCAGTTTCCCTTTGCAGCATGAATAATTCATGATAATTCAGAATAAAAATAATCAAATCTGTTTGTTAGTGGTAAACCATGCCAATAATTGGCTATGTCCAGTTAAAATGTGTGGCTCCCTGCTGGAGCACAAGATCTCAAAGACTGCAAATCATTCCCAGTATGAACCTTACAATGAAGGTCAAAGTTGTAAAGTCATAGTAACAAATACTACAATTTTAGAATGAACATGAATTTTATTGCACTATGTGGTATATCAGTAATACTTTGTGGCCAATCTAAATACTTTGCTCTAGGAGCCCAGAAAATGTTACTCAGGTCAAGATGAACAGGGCATTTGAAATGAACATCGCCATGATGAATTGTATTGATAATATACATTTTGACTACTCCATCTGTCTCCTGACTTTTTAGAAGCTCAGAAAAATTGCAAACAGCTGCTATTTGGGTAAAACAAAATCTTATACTGATCCTTTTTCTTTATTCCTATGAATCATACAGTAAATACAAGATTAAAATATATTGGAATCAACACAGTGGAGTTAGTCTTCTAGCCAAACCTACGTTAAACACAATGTGAGTAACTTTCTCCCAACTGCTTCTTTAATGATGTTAAATGAATAGCAGTCTTTGGAAGCTCATATTTTAATAGAAACAGAGCATGGAGCAAGAGATACTTAATTCTTTTCCTATCTGCTTCTTTTCTGATCAAAATTGCCCTGCCAATCTACTTTTCCTCTCATGGGCAGAACATTTTGAGCAGAAAAACAATCAGAGAGAAATCATGAGAAAATCATGAGCATATGTGCACACACACTCAATCAAGACCACCACTTCCTGAAGATGATTTTCATTAAAAATAAGCATTGGTACAGAAAAATAAATGCATGTCCAGCAGGTTGCCTAGTTTTGCAATACTGGCAGTCCCTGGGCTGCAAACATTCAAGCTATGAAGAACTGCCAGAAAGCCTATTAATTAAAAAAAAAATACTGTGGAAAATCATCATTACCATAGAGAAAGAGGAAGTGAAAGGGAAGAGGGGGAGGACTCCAAAACACCACCAGAGAGAGAGGAAATGAAAGAGGAGAAAGGGAGACCTCCAAAGCATGCTTCTTGCCCCACCCATCTGGAGAGAGAAATCACTCCAGCATTTCCTTGCTGCAAAGAAGAGGTACTGGTGAGTTTGGACAGGAGAGATTCCTTAAATCTTGCCCTTCCTTTTCCGTGAATATAACTGAGTTTTGCCTACTTAGAAATGCAACCACCCTAGCCACTTCAAAAACCTAAAAAGAGCCATGCAAGTTCAGACCAAAGGTCCTTCTAGCTCATCATTCTGTCCACACAGTGGCCAACCAGCTGCACATAGGAACCCATAAACAGGGTTTGAGTGCAACAATACCCTTCTGACCATGCTTCCCGGCAATTTTCAAGCACTATCAAATCCATTGATTTAGGTATCCAGTCCTCTGAATGATTTAGATGCACAGCAAGCATTTGGGTAAATATGAGCCTATTGTATTTGCTGCACAGCTATGCCCAAGAAGAATTTTGTTGATGTTTCCAATAGACATCTTATTATTAGTAGTAATAGTAGTAGTACTAGTAATATATTTATGTTCCACCTTTTTCCTCTTGTGAAGAACCCATGACAGCTTACATAGCTACATTTGTCCCTCACAACAGCAACCTTGTGAGGTAGGTCTGGCTGACAGCGTGTGACAGGAAGATTCATGGCCAAGTAAGCACTAGAATCCAGATCTCCCAGGTCCCCAGTCATTTACCAAGAGCAGCAAAGGTCGCTAGTGGTATGGGTGGTTTCCAATATAACTAACCTGAGGACACTGCAGTGTCCTGTTGTGTAGACAGGAGAAGCTGGTAGCAAGTTAAAGGCTGGAAGCAAGTAGAACCTTGGATAGCTCCAATAGGTCCCAATGGCTGATTGGAACACTCTTTTACTAGAATAATAGGAGATTCTTGTCTCAGCAGGGAGCTAAAGCTAAATTAACTTTGATCTAGGCTGTCAGTGTGGTCAGCTTCAAGTCTCCTGGAAGAGCCCTCATCTAATTTTGTAGCCTGAGACTTCTGCAAGGCTGAGGAGATGGAGGTTCTGTCAGGAAAACATCCCCTGAGCTAATAGAAAATAAGGCTCTGTCCTATATCGGGGGGGGGGGGGGGGCTGAATAAAGGAAGGACTGCCTTACTTCCAGGGTAGAAGCCTATGCCTTATCCTGAATAGAATCTTCTGCTGCACTCTGGAAGGCTGGCAGGTTGGAAGGTAGCATCAGTTAATTCATAGTTTTTATGCGCTGTTCCCCTGGACCAGTGTCAGTACTCGGCATTCTCAGTTATCTGTAGGGTTCAAGTGCCATTGTAGGACTGACTTACAGTGATGCCCATTTTGGCTTTCCTACTTGGCAGTTCCCTGGGCCATGGACTTCTCTGATGGTAACAAGTCTGAAAAACTGCTCATTATTTGCCCATCATAATGCCCCAAATGATGCTATGTCAAGGCACTGTAGGATATTAAAACAGTGTGCAGCTTCTCGACACAGTTTGCTGTGGTAGTATCTGCAAGTCCACTGCGATGGGGAACAACCTACTGGTATGTTGGGGTACAGCTACATTACATGACTCTGGGTTCTAGTATTATGAGAGGGAGAAAACTTCTTCCCATCTATGTTCTCCATATCATGTAGACATGCATAAGAGATTACAATAGGTTTGTTTGCTTTCCCTCTAGCCTACTGGCTGGTCATATTGGAATTTCAGTATATCTATTCTTTGCCCCAAATACAGCTGATATGCACTGTGCATCCTGATAGCTCCAAGGACTATTATGTCTGTCTGTTGTAAATAAACCATATAGGAATATTTCAATATAACTCATGGCAAATGGATGATTCTAAGAACATGATACATTTTTCTAGTCCCAGGTGGTAAATATGGGATGTACCAATATAAATTTTGTTTAAATAAGAACTTAAAATAATGTAAGGCGAGCATTTTCCCTTATTACAACTCCTGCCAACAATCAAACCTACTAAGAGAAGATGAAAAATCTAGGGTATGGTAGGTAATGCATGGACACACCATTTTATGTTGCAAAAAAGCAACACACAGAAGTCCAGCACAAATATTTTGTTGGACCACATTCAGCTTGACTTGCTTAATTTCCCTGTTCTTGTGCCCATCATGGCTAATGTTAATGCAGTGCCTTTCCTTAATAATGAGTAAAGTTAGCCTATCACTACCCTTTTTGTACTAAACAGTGGCATTAAGGTACACCCAAGTTGATCTAACTTCAGGTCTCTCGTAAAGCATGCATACCATAAATTATCTCTCTAACCAAACTGTTTGCCCTCCTAATATCAGTGGCTCTGTTCCAAACCTAAGTGGTAAAATCTCAGCCTGAGGCAGCAGTCCCAACTTTATACAGCATACTAGCATTTAAATCCTACTGGCTTGATATTAAAACATGCTCAAATGCAAGCATGCTAGTTCACACTGAATCTTTTTCCTCAAATATAATTGCATTTTACTTGATGCACTAGTCGAAAATCAATGAAAATCAATGTAACTAGTTATATTGATAGCCAGCTCCTACAGAAATGGATGTGGCAGAGGCTGTTTTGCAAAACTGTATACAAAATTAGATATTCCACAGGAGTATTGGGATTACACAGAGATAAGCTAAAGTGAAAATTAAGATAGGATTATTAATACCTGCTTAAGAAAACCAAATGAACAGCGTGAATGTGGAATTTCTACCACAAAATTGAAAGAGTCACACCAGCAAATCTGTGTAATGGTTAGTGTTGAACTGGGATTCAGGAGCTCCAGGTTCTAGCCTCCACTCAATCACAAAGCGCACTGGGTGGCTTTGAGTCAGTCACTGATTCTTAGCCTACTCTACCTCACAGAGTTTGTGTGACATAAGACTGAGAGGAGGAGGAGGAGGAGGAGGAGGAGGAGGAGGAGG
>NW_025336543.1:1215817-1259424 GCF_004798865.1 Varanus komodoensis
GGAGGAGGAGGAGGAGGAGGAGGAGGAGGAGGAGGAGGAGGAGGATTATGTAAGCTGCCATTAGTTCCTTGAAAGGAAAAAGGCAGAATATAATGCCTTATAATTTAAAAAATAAATTTTCTCATGCAGCCTCAAAGTCCAGAGAAAAACTTCTGCTGAGTTCCTTCACTGATAAAGTAATATTCATTTTATTTATTGCATTTGTAAACCATCTAATAGCCAAAGCTCTCATTACAGGCAGAACAATTCAGTATGATCCTAAACAGATTATTTTGCGGTTATTTATTTACCCATAAAGGTTATTTATCTATTCATACTGTTACTTATTTATACAATTTGTAGCCCACCACCCTATAACATGAATCATCTGGGCAGCTTACAGGAATAAAATCCCACAGAGATTTTAGTATGTATGATGGCATATGTTGAAAAACTAATCCAATAATACCACACTGTTAAATATATACTAGGAGTTGGATCCACAATTAGACCTACATCTGATGTACTGTTAGCAAAATAAATTACTTCACTAGTGGAATTCTGTTACCTTTTTCTGTTGCACAAGTGCTAGCAGACCACTTTGTAAATGTGGAGTCCACAAGCACTTGTGCCAGTGGAACTTAAGTTGGATTCTCCAGTTATGCAAGTCTGGAACTTGGTTTCTGCTAGCGCAAAATCATTTATGCTAGGGAACAACACTGTTGGGTACAACATTTAGTCACAGAGTTGATCCATTGACATCTGAATTAGCCCTCCTTTTGGATGAATTGGGGATTTGGGGACTATTTTTCAAATTTACTGAAGACTCATAAGTGTTTCTTACAATGTATTTACAAGGCTATGATCTATAAAGATAATAGTCTTTGTGAAAATTCATTACTACAAATACACAGGTGTTGTTATGAAAGTCACAGATAAAGTGCTTGCCTCATTTTTGAAGAAATGTGTCACTGACCAGAAAATATTTAATACAATTCTCAGTGGTCATAATCCATCAGAAAGTTCTCTTGTGCTCACTGACACTAATGGGAGTGGTGCATTTGCAGAAGAGCCTTTCAATGAGTATGCTCTCAATTCAGCTATTGAGTGCAAAGAAAATTAAGACAAAAGGAGCAGAAAGAGGCATTTCTGTAGGCCAGATGAACCACAAAGTTTACATCAGTGCAAAAAATCTTGAAGTACTACCACTAATATTCTAATAAAGATTGAGCGTATTCTGTAGAATATAGAGTGTCATTTGGAAAAAAAAGAGTTACGGAGTATCCTGGAGGAGAATATGACGAACTGGGTGGCTTGAATATTGAACAGAAGCATTCCTGTTAGGATACACAACAGTACTTTGATGTGTGTCCCATTTTCTAATGTTGAACCCCTTAGGAGAAAAAACCATACATGTCAAGCAGTGTTTCTTGAAATGCTATTGAACAGCATTGGTGTCAATTCATATTTTACCTGTAATACCCCGTCACAGAAACATTTCTTAAACAATTTTTGGTTAAGCTTCATTCACAATGTGAACAGAAACAACTATACATCAACTGGTAAGTTATCACTGTGTATATATTAACAGTTGGTAAGCTGGTCATCTGTCTTGCCAAGTGAAATCTTAGCACTTCCCTGCTGATCAGGTGCAGAAGTGTGGTGACTGGTGTAGTTTTCCTCACTACATGGCAGGCCAACTAGATTAAAAAGTCATTATTTGCACACCAAAGTAAGTCACTGCTTGGTAAATGATTATCTACATATGAACCCACTTAATGGAATATTCCACATCTGCACTTTAGTATTAGACATGCAAAGGCAGCTTTAGTGAGAGCTATTGTCTGTACCCAGACTACCAAAGCAACTAAATAATAATAATTTATTCATATTTCATCCCTGCTGAAACTCATTACTGACATCCATTAAAATGGTTCAGTAGACAATGCAGATAGGACTAGAATGGTAAATATGTTTCTTACTATCTCTTAATAAAATGCAGTTATGTGCAATTTGATTTTTAGTCCACTGTGAAAAAGCCATACATGATAATAAGTTGGTAAAATCCCCACCCCAAGAGGATGTGTAGTCTAAATTTCATCCAAGCAATTTGGATTTGGGCCATTTGTTCACACATAAAAGTCTGTATCAGTCTGAGATCTTGGGTCCAGAGATCTTTGGCAGCAAGCCCCTTCATTTCAACAAGTCCATGTACGGCTGAAAACAGCAGTCATTTAAATGGTACTATTTCCCCCAATATTTACATTAACTATTTGACTGTGTGCTTTTATTCCAGGCAGCTTACTCTGCAACAATATTCAGTTCTACTCTCTTCTCAACATTAGTCACAGGTAACCACTGATTTAATGAACAAAATACAACACATGATTTGTGCCTATTCAAATGTTACTGGAAACCTTTATCTGGTACAAATATAAAGCTCAATCTCACTTCAAGGCTAGAGGAAGGTACCACTTTTCTTTTATTCATTTCTAGAAAGTTGGGAGTTTTAATCTGTTGTCTTACTACATATGTTTATCAAAAAAACTCAACAAGACTATTATCGTTGGGATTATAGTTCAAACTCGCCTTTACATCACTTAATCAAAAAGGAAGGCCCGTCATTATCAATCCCTCGGGGGTGGGGACAGAATTGCCACTTTTGGCTTTACTAAAAATAGCGCTTTCCCGCCCCCCACTGAGGGTAGTCTGGGTGAGGGAAGGGCTTTAAACTCCCCTTCCCCCCTCCCTCCCAGAGTGTTTTTAGCACCTTAGCAGCTACAATGCTGCTAATCCGAACCTGACAGGTCCCACTGCTGGTGGCCAGTTCACATTTCCCTTGCACGGGGCGCGGGCGGGACAATCCCGTGCCGCGTGTGAATCCGGCCGCTCGCGAAAAAGGCCCAGAGTCTCGCTGGCCGGAGAGCGCCGCCGCTGCCCCAAGGGTTTGCCGAAAAGAGAGAGAGTGAAAGGGGGAGACGTTGCCAAGGCGACGGTTGTTCCGGATCGTACCACTGCGCAGGCGGCGCGGGGAGGAGTGGCGCATCTTGTCGTCTCCTCCTTCCTCTCCCCCGCCCGGCCTGAGTGCGGCGCCGGAGCCCCGGCAGCCAGCGAGCGCGCGAGGGAGTGAGTCGGAGGAGCCTGCGGAGCGAAGCGGAGCAGGGCGGGGGAGGCGGATCTCGAGAGCGGCGGCAGAGGCAGAAACTCGGCCGGGTGGGCTGCCCTTCCCTCGCCTGCGCCGGCTGCTAGACAAAGGAGGAAGAGGCGGCGGCGGAGCGTGGGGAGAACCCGCCCGCTGGACTGAGCGCGATGCGGCGCGGGTCCGCCTGAGGAAAGCGGCGAGGCGGCAACGCGGCCTGCCTGGCGTGGCGCCGGTAGAGGAGGAGGGCGGCGGCGGCGGCGCGCCACAGACCTTTCTTCGGCAGAGCGGCAGAGGCCGAGCCGCTCGCCTCCACTGCCATAGTAGCGACGGCTTTGTGAGGCCCGAGCCGGAAGCGGCGGCCGAGTAAGCTGGTGGGCAGGCGGGCAGCCGCGGGAGAGCTCGGCCGGCGGGGAGACCTCCCAAGCGGGTGGGGGCTGGCGGCGGTGCCACCGGTGCTGCTGCTGCGGGTGCAGAGGCCCGGAGGCTGGGTCGAGCCGCGGCAGGGGCCCGGCTGGGCTGCTCAGCAGAGGCGAGCCGGGCCCGGGCGATGGAGACGCACATCTCGAACCTGTTCCCGGAGCTTCTGGCGATGATCTTTGGGTACTTGGAGGTGCGGGACAAGGGCCGAGTGGCGCAGGTGTGCACGGCCTGGCGGGATGCCGCTTACCACCGCTCGGTGTGGCGGGGCGTAGAGGCCAAGCTGCACCTGCGCCGCGCCAACCCGTCGCTCTTCCCCAGCCTGGCAGCCCGGGGCATTCGGCGGGTGCAGATCCTGTCATTGCGCCGCAGCCTCAGCTACGTGATCCAAGGTATGGCGGAGATCGAGAGCCTCAACCTGAGCGGCTGCTACAACCTCACCGACAACGGGCTGGGCCACGCCTTCGTGGCAGAGATAAGCTCACTGCGGGCGCTCAACCTGAGCCTGTGCAAGCAGATCACCGACAGCAGCCTGGGCCGCATTGCCCAGTATCTCAAGGGCCTCGAGGTGCTGGAGCTTGGAGGCTGCAGCAACATCACCAACACAGGCCTTTTGCTCATCGCCTGGGGCCTGCAGCGCCTCAAGAGTCTCAACCTGCGCTCTTGCCGTCACCTTTCTGATGTGGGCATTGGGCACCTGGCGGGCATGACTCGAAGTGCGGCGGAGGGGTGCCTGGGGTTGGAACAGCTCACATTGCAGGACTGTCAGAAGCTCAGTGACCTCTCACTCAAGCATCTGGCCAGAGGCCTCACCCGCCTGCGCCAGCTCAACCTCAGCTTTTGTGGGGGGATCTCAGATGCAGGGCTGGTGCACCTGTCACACATGAGCAGCCTTCGCACCCTGAACCTACGCTCCTGTGACAACATCAGCGACAAGGGCATCATGCACCTGGCAATGGGCAGCCTGCGCCTCTCTGGTTTGGATGTTTCCTTCTGTGACAAAGTGGGAGACCAAAGCCTGGCCTATATTGCACAGGGCCTTGATGGGTTGCGCTCACTGTCCCTTTGCTCTTGCCACATCAGCGATGAGGGCATCAACCGCATGGTGCGCCAGATGCACGGACTGCGCACTCTCAACATTGGCCAGTGCGTCCGCATCACCGACAAAGGCCTGGAGCTTATCGCTGAGCACCTCAGTCAGCTCACAGGCATTGACCTCTATGGCTGCACCCGCATCACGAAAAGGGGCCTGGAACGCATCACTCAGCTGCCCTGCCTCAAGGTGCTCAACCTGGGACTCTGGCAAATGACTGAGAGTGAAAAGGTCAGGTGAGAGGAGGAGATGCCTGGAGATCCCCATCCCTCCGGAGGGAGTTGCCAACTGACTGCTGCAGTGGAGGAGAGAGAGGAAGGAGGCTATACCTCCAATGCTAGAGAGTGAAGGGAGGGTAGGAGAAAGTATCCTCCCCTGCCTGCCCTTTCAGTGGAGGTGAGGGAAAGGGGACACCCACCATTCTTTCATTATTCCCTCCCTTGCACTGGAGGGAGAACTGCACTCTGTATCAGGCTTCACTGTGGACGGATACAGTATCACTGTCTTTACTGTTTCTATCGGGAATGCAGCGTCTCAATCCTTTATGCACTGGGGATGAATGCAGCCCCTTCTCCAATCTAATTCCACCCCCTTCTGCACTAGGGATGGAAGAAGAAGAAGAAAACCTAGCCCACTATTATCATCTTTTTTCTTTTCAAACTGAAGACCTGCTCTTTATTGGGCAAACACAAGTCTCTTCCTGATATGCTTTTTGTAGTTGGTTACCCCTTTCTTTATGCAATATGTAGACAACCTGTAGATAACATAGGAAGCTGCCTTGCACCATCAGACTATTGGTTATTCTAGTTCACTATTGGTTATTATTAGTTATCACTAGCAGTTCACTAGAATAACCAATAGCATCTTTCTGTGGGTTCAACAGGAATCTTTCCCAGCTCTATAGTTCTGCCTCTTTCCTAGGCCAGAATTCTCTGCTGTCCACTCCTCTCTGCTTCCCTTTTTCCTGTGCTTGAGGCTAGAAACATAAAGCCTTTTATGCTTCTCTTTTGAGCAGGTGATGTTTCTTTGATGCTGCAATGTAATTGGTGTGTCAACTGAAGTGCACTCATTCTGCTCACTGTTGTTTGGGAAAAATGGGGAGGGGGCATCATAGAATAGTAGAGTTGGGCCATGAAGGCCATCAGGTCCAACCCCCTGCTGTTGCAGAACACCAAGTTGCACCATCCCACTCAGATGGTGCCTAGTTTCTGTTTGAATGTCTCCAGTGTGGGAGAGCCCACCACCTCTCCAGGCAGCTGGTTCCACTGTCGTATTGCTCTGAGAGTGAGGAAACTTCCCCTGATGCCCAGCCTGAATCTGGGTTGTCACAACCTAAATTGATTATTCTGTGTCCTACACTCTGGTATCAGCAAGAAGAGATCTTGACCTTCCTCTTTGTGAAGCCATTGAGGTATTTATAAAGGATATCATGTCCTCCCTCAGTCTTCTCAAGGCTGAACATGCCCAGTTCTCTCAGTCTCTCCTCATAGGGCAGTGTTTCCAAATCCTGGATCATTTTTGTTGCCCTTCTCTGGGCCCTTTCTATTTTTTCTGCATCTTTTTAAAATCCCGGTGCCCAGAACTGCACACCGTATTCCAGATGAGGTCTGACTAATGAGGAGTATAGAGGAACTACTACTTCTCGTGATTTAGAAGTAATACTTCTGTTAATGCATCCCAAAATAGCATTTGCTGTTTTGGCGGCTGCATTGCATTGTTGGCTCATGTTTAGCCTATTGCCCACAATTACTCCGAGATCTTTTTTTTTTTTCCAGTTCTGTTGAGCCACATATTCCCCATCTTGTATTGATGCATTTGGTTTCTTTTTCCTAGGTGGAGGACTTGGCACTTGTCCTTACTGAATCTCATTCTGTTGCTTTCAGCCCACTGTTCAAGTTTATCAAGATAGCCCTGGATATTCATTCTGTCTTCCAGGGTGTTTGCTATTCCATCCAGTTTTGTATCATCTGCAAATCTGATTATCTTTCCTAGCACTTCCTCATCTAAATCATTAACAAAGATGTTGAAGAGCACTGGGCCCAGAACTGAACCCTGTGAGACCCCACTAGTTACCTCCATCCAATTTGAGAAGGTACCATTGATGAGCACACTTTGTGTCCAATTTAGCAGCCAGTTTTGGATCCACCTAATAGTTTTTCCATCTAGTCCAGTTTTTGCTAATTTGCTTATCAGAATGTCATGTGGCACTGTGTTGAAAGCTTTGCTAAAGTCTAGGTAGATTATGACCACAGTGTTCCCTTTGTCCATTAGGGAGGTTACCCCATCAAAAAATGAGATTAAATTAGTCTGACAGGATTTATTTTTGATAAATCCATGCTGACTTCTATTAATCACTGCATTTTCTCCAAGTTGCTTGCAGATGGATTTTTAAATAATTTGCTCTAGAATTTTTCCAGGGACTGATGTCAGACTAACTGGTCTATATAGTTCCCAGTTTCATCTTTTTTCCCTTTTTTGAAGATAGGGACAACATTAGCCCTTCTCTAGTCATCTGGCACTTCTCCTGTTTTCCAAGATTTATTGAAGATAATAGCCAGTGGTTCTAACTACAACATTTTTCCTACAGACACATTTTTGCTATATGCAACCCACTCTATCACCATCTTTCATTTGCTGCCAAGACACCTTTGTCAAATATTTTACCATCCCTTTCCATCTGCTTTTTCCACAACTTCATTTTTTCCTGGTTATTTGGGATTTTAAATTACCCAACATACACATCCAACTGCACACTTCTTCCATTTGGAGAACTAGGGACATAGGAACAATAGAATTAATTTTTACTTATACTTTAATACCACAACTGATGCTTAACATACAACACTCCTTTCCCCTACTCTTTCCTAAAGTCTTGTGACTGGTCTCAGCTTTTTAATTCATTCTCTTCAGTACTCATCCACATACATGGTTTAATTTTGAAAGACATTTGAAGTGGCTCTTGTAGATTTTTAAGTACACTTTTTCTGCTGAATAGTCTATATAAATGTTTGGCTACCTCGGGTTTTTGTGGTTTTTTGTTCTCTCTCCAACCCCCCACCCCTCACTCTGGAATTTTTACAAGAAAGATAAGAGACTGAAATATCTTTGTGCCTAGACTGGAAAGAGATCCCTTGGGTATATGATCTGGAGGGGGGGGGGCGTGAGGAGAGGAAAGGCTGGTTGAAGTTTCTTTCCCACCAATACATTATATTTGTGCCTGTCCCTCTCTGCAGTTTTTGGGATAGTGCTCTTGAATTTCTATTCTAGCACAAGCATGTAATATGTGAACATCCAAATTGATGATTGGGCTATGGTTAAAATAAATGTGAAGTAGAAACTCTTTTTCTTTAAATATATGCAAATTCCCATCTCCCCTTCTCTCAAATTACCTAGGGTAGGTAAGATGCTTCCTCTCTGGAAGCAGAAAGAGGAGCAAACCGAACAGACTGACTTGTGGTTGTAACATGATTAACAAAAGTCAATTTCATGTGGTGTTTCTGTGCTGTCATTAAAATAAAGCCACTTCTTGATGCTTGTCTTTAAATGTTGGAACAAGACACCTTTGAAGAAAGCAAAAATGATGGGGCAAAGGGGCAGTTGTGCTATAGAATTCCAATCCTCCACAGCTGCAGGTCATAGATTTCAGACAAGCCCAGACACACAACTCCATCATGGAATAAGTGTACTGTTTGTGAATTTGTATAAAATTAAAGATCCTCTTAAAACACTTTATATTCTTACAGCAAAAGGTTAAACTGATATTTATATAGTAAATACATTTCTGAAACAAAGTTGTATCTGTGTTGTCTTTTAAAGGGCAGGTATGTTTGATTGAAAGTTTTGAAAAGATAACACATTACAGAACAGTTGTGTCCCTTCTCTGTCAATGAGCAGTTTGGTTCAGTGACTCAAAGGAATAGGAAGGCTTTGTTCTCTTAGAGCAGGCATCTGAGCAATTTCAAAATTAGAAGTTCACAGCAAAGTTGTTGGTTCCATTTGAAAGGATATGTGCAATGTGTAGTTGAACCTGCTCAGTTAATAGCTTTCAGTGTAGTATTGGCCAAGTTACTGCTGCTAGAACAAAGTTTTCAAGATTTTTTTACAAATATTAAGAGCAATGAGTATGTATTTCATTTTCCAAAATAATTAGTAGTTCAAGTTCCAATTGTTGCATTACAAGTGAATTGAGAAAAATTCACTTAATTCTAGGGAAAAGATGAACTGTGTGTGTCATCCAGGCTTTGAGATAAAAGTGAAAGCCACACTTCTTGTTAAAAATAGCCTGCATTAGGAAAAAAAAGTTTTCCATCTTGTAGTCATCTTTGACTTTTGCCCTGACAGTGATCTTTTAAAAAACTTCTCTGCTGAGGGCATTTTAAAGTGGTGGTGGTTGGGGGGGGGGGGTTAAGCAGTGCTTATAAGGCATAAAACAAAGCTTTTCTCTCTAAGTCATGCAGCATGCTTTTCTCTCTCGTTTTCTTATTAAAGGAAGGATGGAGGGAAGAGAGAATGTGAAATGGTGGAAGGAGCCAAAGCCATTGTTCAGGGAAGTTAAAAGAGGAGCTGTCCTTGCTTGCTTGCTTGCTTGCCTGTTCAGTCATGCATACTGAATCTTGCTGTGTGAGGGTCCCTGTGGAAGGGAGGAGGGGTGGTTCTTTCCCTCTTTTTAACATTCCTCTCCAAGCCTGGCTGTATTTAAGCTGCTTTTCCTCCATGTGGAGGGCAGGGGTGGGGGATGGTCTGGAGTTCCTGTACATTTGCATTTCAAGCACTTCCAGGGCTGTCGCAGCCTACTCTGTTCATTCAAAATGTTCTTTCTACTAGTTGGTGTCTTCTCCAGTGTACTCCAGGTAAACTAATTATCCACAACACACTCCTAGCCAACCAGCAATGGATCCTCAGTGGCACTGTAACCTACCATTTCAGTTTTTTCCTTCAGTACTTCAAATAAAGGTAATATCTTCATATTTAAACACAGGAAAATGAATAATGTGAGATTTCTGCTTTAAGAGAAGGGGTGGGGGAACTATGTATTTCCTGTTCAGAGTAAGGTTTTACTGGACCTCCACTGTGCCCTCAAGGAAACCAGCACCTAGACAGTTATGCTGCTTTTATTTAAAATCTTTCATGCTTTCTGCTGGGAGTTGGACACAAAAGCTTCATTGTTCTCATTGGCAAAAGCCAGCACAATTGGATCTAATTGAGCCTGACACTACATCCATCTTCTCTTACTTTAAGGGGGTGCAAGGTCTGCTTCTATGTTTTTTCTCCCCCCTCAGCCTTTTTTTTTTTAAATTACAATAAGTTCGTGACTGATGGGAACATGAAGCCTACTGAAATGGGAATTGCTTGACCATTCCATACTGTCATTGCACACCGGACAATACAGAGAACAAGTTCTCTTAAAATAAGCAACCAGGAATACACTTCCTTCTATCCAACCAAGTGGTAGACATACATTGCTTGATAACAGTTCATTCCAATCAGTGCTTATGTACAGTGCTCACTATCTTGCTTGGCTCAGTATACAGATTTTTTTAAAAACCCATGCTGAAAATAAACTTTTGGGAGATTTGATATATTCGGAAGCATCAGCTGTTTCAGGTGTCTTCTGTGTTTTTTCCCTAGATCATACTTTCTACAGAGCAGTATTTATCTTCCATTCATTCTGTGGCAGAGGGACTACCAGCAGTTCTTCATGGTCTCTGTACATCACACACATACGGGCTTTGCCGCGAAGTGCAAGACCTGGATCCAAGAAAAACTGCAACAGATACCTTGTAGCCCTAATAACATCCTTCTGAACAACAGAAGCAAAACACTCCTGTGTTCTGAGAACTAGATTGTGTACAGATGTTTCTGATTTGCAGAGTGAGTGCTCTGTAAACATTCAAACCTTTTCGGTCAAACATGAACTACCACACTCAGGAGTTACCAGTTCTTCCTGTTTTCAGCAGAGGCTGGCTGTGGAGAATGCTGATTGGCTAGATCTTGTGCCACTAATGAAGCCACTGTTCTTATCCAGACCAATGCTTCAAGTTTTTACAAAGGTGGTAATACGTATTTTAAGAGGCAAACATAATGGGTGTGGGGGATTGCTTAGTCTAAAAACCTACCTGAAGCACTGGGAAAATAGAAAAAATACTGTTCAAAACGGGGGAGGGGGGCAAAGTTCATCCTATAGAAGCAACCTACTGCAATGCCCATATGAACTCCATTTTGATTATTAATTTATTAGCTTTATATTCCACCTTCTCCTTACAGAGAACTCAGGGTGGCTTACATCATTCTCCTCATGCTCTCAATTTTATCTTCACAACAACAACCCTGTGGAGTAGGTAAGACCGAGAGTCTGTGACTGGCCCAAAGTCACCCAGCTGGCTCCATGGCTGAGCGGAGACTAGAACTCAGATTGCCTCAGTCCTGTGTTTTTAACCATTACCCCATGCTGGCTCTCTCATTTTGTTTCTTTAAGAGGCTATGATCTAAAAGCAAGCTGATACAGTTAGAACTTGTTTTAATGTGCAATAAACTTTGTTCTAAAACACAGTAAAAATCGAAGGGGTTAAGGTATGTATGTACAACTCCCAGCATGCCTTAGTCTAAGCATTCATACTATTGTATCCTAAAGTATTTAACTTTAAGTGTAAAAAATGTTTCAGGTCCTCTTAAAAAGATGCATTACTTAGGTGAGCAATGTAATGCATAGGTTACAATCCCATAAATGTTTACTTTAGACTTTTGAATGAATATAAACAATAAGTTTGGGATAGAAAGGTGAATACAGATGGCTACTTGGCATGTTGTATTTATTTACTGCAGTGGCATTTTCTTATAGTACAATCCCATCCCATACATGTCTACTCAAACATAAAGCCCTATTAAGTTCAATATGACTAACTCACAAGTAAGATTGCAGCCTAAAAGAATATATAAAACTGCAATACCATAAGCATTTTTCTGGGAGAAAGTCAGACTGAACTGAATGGGGCTTATGTTTAAGCAACCATGCATAGGATTGCACTGTATCCAATCTGTTAAAATAAAGCATTCCTAATGCCATTCACAAAGATTAAAAAATGAAATCACATTAAAAAGGTGGTTCTTACTCTTGTGTATAATACCTGAAACTTTGTCAGATGCAGGAAGTAATTTTAGTGCTTGGTAATAATGCTGAGAAAAAAACTTGAAAATGCAACTTTAGAATGGAGGATTCACTTGACAGCGTGTCAACTTGCTTGCCTGGAGGTTGCATATATGTGTGCTGTAATGCCACATGGCATGTAGATGTCTGTAAGGTGCTGAAAATGAACGGTCTGCATTTGCTAGTGCAGGAAATGGAAGCCAAGAAGGAAAAGAATGAGGGGACAGTAAAGGCAAGGGAATGGATTTGAACAGCATGACAGAAAAGCTGTTTCTTCACTGATGTCCTGGTCTAGAGCAAGGATATAAACTGGAAAAAGCAGTATCATACTTCTGTCATTAGCATGGGAAACTAGTTAGAGTCTTTGGCATCAATCCTATGAATAGTAAGTGCAGTGTTAAAAGATAAAGCTGACTTCCCCAACTTGCTGCCCTCCAGGTCTATTGAACTTTAAATCTCAGCATCCCCTAGTCAGCTGTTGACTGGGGGATGCTGGGAGTTGTAGTCCTACACATCTGGAGGACACTAGTTGGGAATGACTGGGTTACGGTCAAGAGAATTTAAATGTTAAAAGGCAGATGTGGAAATTGGGCAGTTCCTAATGTGGCTTTCGATCAGCATGGTAGTCTTAACAATGTTCTAAGCCACATGGAATTGAGGGAACATCTATGAACCGTAAGATGTGGCAATGCAAACTGAGCTAAAATGTTTGAAATATTTGTGGTAAAGCTTCTACTCTTACAGTAAAAACATATGCATAGTTACAGAGAAGTCCCACTGTGTTCAGTACAGCTTACTCCTGGGTAAGTTTAGACAGGATTGTAGCCCTAACCTATGATTTTGTTTAATTGTGTATATCCAATTAACAATTGGCTTCTTTACTCTCTTGCATTTCTTTCATTATCTCTAAGGTTCATATTAAAACTGGTCACTCCGAACAGTGATTGCTGGACTTTTGAATTTCTTTGCCTTTTGACATTTAAGGATGCAATTCTATAACAATTAGGCAGGAAAAGTCCTAAAGTTCCCAGTATACCCTAGTCAGGCATGCCAACCAGGAATACTAGGAGTTGTGGCATTTTCTCTGAGTAAACTAAATGTGACCTAAATTGTACAATTGTACAAATCATATGCATTAATTCTTTATTTACCTGGAGCTTGGCCTCTTTCTGCTAGCAAAGAGGGGATGCTCAAACACAAGAATGTGTTTACAATTAATTCTTGGAAGAATATTTTTTAAAACACAATATTGTAGTGCCAATACATTAACACATGCTTTTCAAGGACATCCAAATAGCATTCTATGGTCTCTGGATCAGATATTACTGCAAACATTGTGTTTCCTTCAGCCAGAATGAGAACAAGTTCTTACTATATTATTTCCTAATTGAATAAGAGGGAATTTGCCCTCCAGCTGCTGCTACTAAACAGACATGCAGGGCAGGGCAGAATGCACAAGTATTGACTTGGTTTGGCAATTGTGCACTAGGGTACAAGACAATCTAGAAATCTTTCATTGTTCCAAGCAAAATTATCCCAACTGTAGTTTGATACCCAGAAAATAAGCAACTGCTGCAGTGTACGGTTGGGACATATTAAAAGTACATTCAAGCACTCTTGCTGCATTTGCTTGTTATGGGATTTCAAAACAAGCTACCCTATTGTGCTATCTTATTTGGACTTGCTAGGAGCCAGTGTGGCATGATAGCTAAGTGTGTGAGCTGGGAAATGAGTTTAGATCTAGCTACAGCCACAAAGTGGCCTTAAGCAGATTACCATCCCTCAGCTTCACCCCACATCTGCAACGTAAGGATGATATAGCTGACCTATTTAATGGGGTAGCTGGAGGTTTTCTTGACACAGATCATTCAAAACATTTCAGCTCACTGCAGAAGGTAGACAGTGAAGTGCTGGATAACAGAACTTTTCTGCATGTTTAAAATTAGAGGGGAAATAGCATCATATGGATGCTGCTCTTCAGTGCATGCCTCTTCCATGATTCTGCAGGCAAAATGGCTGTAATGTGTGTGGTTTCTTCATGCCTCAGGAAGGCAGTGAGGAGTGAGGGAGGCGCATGTCTTCGGAGAGGTGAGGTTAAAGAATGGAAAATAGAAGTCCACACACTTCCGTGTTAGCATTTCAGAGGAATCTGTTCTGCAAAGTCTGCAGGTTTCAGGAACAGGCACAGTCTGGTTGCAGCAAAAGTGGGGCCTTTGTGTTTTTCTTCTCTTTCCCTCCCTCCAGCCAAAGCCCACTTCTACAGGCAGCTGCTCTTTCATACTGCTGTCTGTTAAGAAAAGATAATCAATAAACTCTACTGGAAGAGCTGAGGCTATGTCTGAAGACCCCTAAGGATGTCTTCTAGGCACTGTGCCAAAGCTGCTGGCAAGATTGCATAATGCTTCTGCAGTGTCCAGCCAGAGTTCTTGCAGTCAAATTCTCTAGGCTTTAAGCTGCATGGAGCAAGAGGGGGGAAGAAACAGCAGAGGTGGGGTTTTGGCTGTTCTGGCAAAGCCAGTTTCTTCTCACACATGCTTGCAATGTAGCCAGTGTATTTTCCCTCCCTGCTTTCTCTTATTCCCCTATTTAATTTAATTTAGTTGGTGAAGCAGGCCCTAATGCAAACGGAGGCTAAAATACCTTTATTATTATTTCATGCTAATTTAAATCAAGAATTCTATCTCTTATTTCTCCTTTGAAAATAGTAAGAGGAAGGTATTATCATAAATGATTATCTAATACACAGTGAAGCTAACATGTATAAATATAAATTGTCAGTATTAGTGATAAGCATATAGAAGGTTCTAATTCTAGTTATGGCTTGGCAAGCCTCTTGCCCCAGATGCTGGAGAGCTGCTTTTTCAGCATAGATGATATTGAATAAGTTGGATCATTTGATTTGGTATAAGTACTTTCCTGTAATCCCCCAAAAGCGGTCACCTGAAAATACGCTGCCATCATTTTCCTAATAACAGGCATTTTATACATATATTCAAGGTCTAGGAGCTATGGTCAAGAGAGGAGAGCCAATTGTCTGAACTAGAGTAAATCTCATTAAGGTTGCAGTCTAGAAAACAATTGCACTAGATTAGTCCTATTGATATCAGGATTTTAGAAGTTAAATAAAAAGGTCATGCTATTATAATGGATATTGCATTCCCCCAAGCCACATTTGATGTCACTGTAAACCAAGACTTTGTCTGGGCAACAGAGTTGTGTCATGGATCCACAATGTATCAAGATGCCTAAAGCAGACAATACTCCAGGGTGTAAAAATAGATTCATAAACTAAGTAATTGATCATTTTTGTCCTTTGGTGGTTCCTTGAAATTGCCATCTGAAGCAGGCTATATGTCAGCTAATGGTAGAGCTGGCCCAGTTCTGCAGCCAGTGTTTGAGATATTACAATGTTAGTTTGACTCGGTTTTGGGCAGGAGGGGCAGCACCACATCCATATGTGATTCTAAGTAAGGCAGTAACTCTTATTGCCTTAGGGTTTTCAAAACTTTAAGTACATCAACAGTAAAAAGACAGAGAAAATATATTTAATAATGGGAGAGCCCAGAAAGGTGCAAGTGAAAGAAAAGCATTCTGAAAGCATCATTAAACACCTTTATACAAACTGCACTATCATGCAGTGCAGCTTGCAGAAAGAGGATAGTTTAGAGGATAGGATAATTGCAGAAGGATAGCAGGTGGCAGCAGTCTCTGGCAGCAGATATAGAAGGGCGCAGCTGAGAAATGGGCTGAGTGATTTATGGACCACAATCCCTGAGCCACTCATTCAAAAGCAGAAGCCTAATTATTGTGGAGTTCTTTTAATTGCACATGCGCATAGAGCACCAGCTGGGCTCATTCGATAAATAGAAAGAGAGTATTTCCAAGCATCCCATGCCAGACTCTGGGATGACATCCCTTCACTCTCCATTATTTCTACAATTAGTTGTGCACAGGCTGAGTTCAGGATCCATTTGCAGCCAGAAATTCTACTGCCAGAGTCCTAACAAAGCAGAAAACAACTAGTATCATCTTCCCCTGCTAGGAATTGGTCCCCAAAGAAACTGAGCTTTTGTGGGCTTTTCCAATCAAATGCTTGCGAAAAGCTCAAAGACAGACACAAACCACTCCCTTTTCCAAGGCCATGAACTTGTCTTTGAGAAGGGGAGGGCAGTTGTGGATTCCCCAGCTAAGTGTCATTTCCTGATAGGGACTGAGGCTATCCGTTCCAGAATCCCTGGCAGAAATTACATGCCTAGTATCAGTTCCCTGCCTTAATCCCTGGTGAGAAAAGACATGCTGTTGAGGCCTGAGAGCATCCTCTGCCCTCACTTTCACCTTTCCCAAAGGTACTTTCTGGGGTTTAAGGGGAAGGGAAAAGTGCAGCAGTCTGCAGCAGCATCAAGCGCTGTACAACCCGCCCCAGAACATCCCTGATCTTTCTTAACAGTGACTGTTGTTAACACAGTTGTTGCCATGCTTGAAGAAGGATGAAATAATACAAAATGCAATCGGGCTGTGCATCACATCGTTGCCATTGGGAGCACTCCTGTCAGCCAGCCATACCCTCCTCCACAGGGCTCCATTTCATACCTTCTATTACCTGGTTTTCTACTCTTCCCACCCCTTTCAATAGTCAGTCAACATTTTGGAGCTCAGCATGCTCAGTTCCAATTGGGCTGCTTTGAGCAGGGGTGTTTTTCACTGATATACAAACACTTGGATGAGGTTACAAATAATTGTTTCTCCAAACTGTGGGGCTTCCCCCAGGCTTGCTGAAATCTCTCTCTTGTGCATGGTTCTGTTCTGGCTAATGATCAACAGCATTCATAATGGAATGTTGGAAACTAAGAGAATTACAGCATTTACTTAATCATTTTCATTCACGAACAAATATGGAACCTTTGCTATTTAGACCATTCCCCAAGCTATAGAGGAATTCTTTCCCAAAAGTACTGTCCTATATCAAGTACGATGACTATCCATGTAATTGAACAGAGGAAAGCAACCCACTGACTGCACCTCATTTACAATGGATCACAAAACTTAATAGGAGCCATTTGGAAACTTGAGTCTACTCCTTCATATCAGACCTTGCCCTTGCTTTTGCTAGAATGTGGCAGAACACAGCAACTATATGCCTAGAAAAAGCAAGGGTGGACAACTTGTGGCCCTCCATGTTTTTTGGTCTCTAACTCCTGTTTTTGCCTTCCACCCCTCATTATTGGCTATGCTGACTAGGGAAAACATCTGGAGGATCACAAGCAGGCCACCTGTGAACTAAAGCCTCATCAAGCTGGACAGATGTAGTTCAGTCCCTAGCCAGAAATTCTGAGGTAAGACTACAGTGTGCGTGTGTGTGTTTGTATGGGGGGGTCCATCATAATGTACTGCAAAAGAAACTTTGAAGCCTAAATTGAAGTCTGTTAAGTTGAAAATTTGTTTGTTAGATTTCTATCCCACTTTTTTGTTATGAACTCAAAGTGGCTTACACCACTCTTCTTCTGCTCTCAATCTTATCCCCACAACAACAACCCTGTGAGGTAGTCTGTGACTGGCCCAAAGTCACCCAGTTGGCCGCACGACCAAGTGGGTACTAGAATCCAAGTCACCTGAGTCTCAGCCCAGTATTCTTAATCACTACACCACACTTGCTCTCTTACGAGTTATTTAAATTTAAAGTTATTTAAATTACAAAAACTTTTTCTGTCTAAACTTTCATAGGATTGTGCCCTTAGTTTACAGATTTAATTCAGAAAGGAGGCTGCTGTCCCCCAAATATAGACCTGCAAGGAGGGGAGAGGCAAAAATTATAATCTTTTTCCCCCAGCACTCTCTTCTGGATTATCATGGGCTGAGCCAGAACCAGTCCTGTCCCATAGAGCTCAATGGAAGACATCTGAAAGTGAGCTATAGGAACACAGGAGTTTGCTCCATCAAATCCAGTATTGTCAAGCAGGGCTCTTCAGGAGCTTTTCCTGCCCTACCTGGAGATGCCAGGGATTAAATCTGGGAACTTCTGCCTGCAAGGTAGGCACTCTGTTACTCAGTCACAGGCTGTTGCTATGTAGTCTCTTCCTTTCCTTCATCTGCATGGTCCTATTTCTCAGCCACCATGCTAAGTGGTAATGCTGAAGAATGACAAAAAAGCTAAGTGGAACCATCTTATATATCTAGATAGGTGGTATTGTACATATATGGAGGAGTTTTGGACAATTTTAAATAGCTGTCTATTATTATTTCTCTTCATCACCATTGCAGAAGTTCAATGCTTCCCTGATACAAAACAGTAAAAGAAAAGAAAATGTCAAATATCAGCTCAACTAACATCCCTGACAAAGACCTGCCATTTTATCAACTTTTGTGTTTATTGTCTTAAAAAAGGCAAAAAGCTCTGAAGGCTGTGCAAAGAATGCATCCCTTCTTTCTAGCAATTCTGAAAAGGAAAAGAAAGGATATCTTCTCTTCTCCATTCTACAGCCCTCTTGCATTTGCACAAGGCAAGTACATGGCACTGTCAGATTTGGGGGCTGTTGAGCCAAAAGCTTCAGTATACCTGCCTATGCCACTGCAACAAGGCCATGTTCCCCATGTAACATTACCTTGAGAACGAATCGGACACCACTGGGCACCTTACTGCCCAAATGCTTGTGCTAAACAGTCCCAGAGGCTACTACAGTGTGTCACAGAAGGGCTGGCACACAGCTCTCAGTTCTTGGATAGCTCTTCGTGATGCAAGAGTTGGGCTCTAGGATCCTCTGTGCCGCTGTCATGAGTCTCAGACTGCAGGGTGCTCCAGATACACCTATAAATATATGGCTGCCCCAAAGACCTGAGCCAATAAAGCCAGCCCTAGCTTCTTACAAAATGCCCTGGATGGTCTAATACTGGCCTACTGGTGGCACAGCACTAAGAATAAACAAGTTTTCCTTATTGTCTGGAAAGGCCTCCAGCCGCCTCCATTTATCTCATATTGTTTGGGTGCGAGTGTTTGTACAGGTCACTCACTACTGTCCAGATGAGAGCAAAAGAAAAGGTGGTAGCATTTGGAGCATGTTTTAAGCAGACTGGCTGTGTTGAACAGGCTATAGGAAAGGTGTCCACCAGCTGGGAAAAGTGAACCCTCTATAGCAAGGGTGGACAGAAGTTAGAATCCCAGACTTTAGGACTTGAGCTCCCCAACGCCCCTGAGAGAACGACCAATGGCAAGGTATGCTAGGAGCTGAAGTCTGGAACAGATGGATATTGACTTTGTGCCACACCCTGCTGTTAAGACTATAGCAGGGCTGTCTGGGGGGTAACTGTAGCGTGACACACCTGGAGGCGACCAGGTTGGGGAAGGAACTCTTCGGATCTCCAGTGCAGAACTGTATTCTCCAGCACATACAACTTAAGCAGGGCTGCCAACGATGCTCTTCAAAGGAAGCAGCAAGCGAGAAAGAGGCAGATGCCCTCGCCTGATCCGGGAGCTGAGACGTGACAGCAGCAGCCCCGTCACACGGCGCACAGAAGCATAACGCCTTTAAAGCGCTAGAAAAGCGAGCGGCTCCACGCCTTCTCTTCTCCTCTCCTCTCCTCTCCTCTCCTCTCCTCTCCTCTCCTCTCCTCTCCTCTCCTCTCCTCGTGCGCGGGAGGGGAGCCATGTCCCCCGCCGCTCTCCGAGCACAGCGCGACTGGCTCTCTGGCCTTTCGCCGGTACCTCGCGCAGCTCGCCCCGAAGGCCACGTGGAGAGGAGGCTTGGCCGGCGTCTCTCTCGCCCTCGGCGGACCGTGCGCCGCTGCAGGGGCCCTTCCTTGCCAGTGGGCGGCAGCATTGCCTGCCAGTTGCCGTGGCTGGCGGCACATGCGGCGTTAGGGGGCCGTTTTCACTAGCGGGGCGGCCTGAAGCAGTCTCTCGATGCACAGGCTGCCTGCCACGCTGATGGGAACGCACACCTGACTTTCTTGGGCTGCCTAATGTTCTCTCCTTTCTGATTTTTTTGTTTAATGTCCCGTCAACAACTGCTTGTGATTATTCCTCTGGAGCATCTATAGGTGAAGTGAAAAAACAGCCACAAAATGCCCTGAAATATATTGCCTCTCTGCTATTTAATCTTGGCTGTAAAAAATCTTTTAGCTTTGCTTAGAGTTGCCCTTCGCAATCATCCCTGACTTGCACGCAAAGACACTCCTGCCTTCTACTCTTACTTTGCCCAAGGTTTGGTTAACAGTCGTGGGTCCTCTGATGTTGGACAATACAGCTGGCTGCTGGGGCTAATGCAGATTGTAGTCCAAGAAGTCCCAAGGCCCCCACTACTAGGATAAAAACGCATGACCTTTGCCTGCAAAACAACCATTTGTTGGAGGAAATGGATTCATGGACATACTCTGGCTGAGAGTATATGTACATGGTGCTGGCTTCCCGAAGGAGGTCATGATGAGTTTCTAACATAATATCCTGCTTAGTTAATAGATATTCAACTAGGGTGCCTTATTCTGATTTTAATGGAGATTCAGTATTAGGGTAAGTCAAAATGGGGAAAGGGGGGATATCTGGGCCCAATCCCATTTCCTGACTTCATAAACCAAGCAGGCAGTTTATGTCTAAACAGTTTAGGCTGGAATACTCCTACTGTGCACATATGAACTACCAGCACTCTGGGATATATTCAGCCCTGATAAAAGTCACATTTGGAATCCATTCGATTACTTCCTCTGAGGCACAATTCTATGCATTTTCAGACAGAAAAATGTCCTGTAACTCCCAGCATTCCCCAGCCAGCTGGAGAATGCTGGGAGTTTCAGGACCTTCTTCCACCTAACATGTGCCCTTGAATATTTAATTCTGTATTTTGATTCTTTTTTCTTGTTATAGAATGGTATACGGATCCTGCACACGAATAAATAAAATTTAAATGCCCTTATTAGCATTTGTAGGAAATTATACCCAACAACCCTTGGAAACTGAGTTGTCCCAATCAGAGTTTAGTTTCCTGTGATCTCAGTCATAGAGGAGGAAAAGAGCCACAGGAACTATCTGCTTGCTAGTGCTCACCTGCAGACCTCATGGACTGATATGAAAGAATAGAATATATGCATATCTTACCAAATGTAATAATAATAAATGCAATAATAACAATAACAATAAATTTAAGTATTTAGAGTGTTATCATTATTAACTCTCTATGCTAAATTAGGTCAAATAGCACCTGTGTGGTTTGTGGTAATTTTGAGTTACAGGACATAAGAAAAGACCTCCTGGGAGAAATAAAAGGACTATCTAATCTAGTTCCTTCTCTTGCACAGTGGCCATTTAGATGCTTAGAGCAAACCCACCAGTAGGGCATAATCTCTTGCTCTTGTTTCCTGCCAACATAGTATGTATATGTTTTGTGACCAGTAGCCACGGATAGTTTTATCCTCCGTGAATTTGTTTAATCTTCTTTTAACGCAATCTAAGATAGTCACCACCTTTGCATCTAGTGCAAGTAAATTCCATAATTTAACCATTTGCTGGGTGAAGAATTTATTTTTGTCTTTTCTGAATTTCCCACCAATCAATTTTGTTGGATGACTTCTGGAGAAAAACTTCTTTCTATCCACTTCTCTCCATAATGCATCTTTTATAAAGCTCTGTCATCTGTTTTCTAAACTAATACATCCCAAACATTCTAACCTTTTCTTATGAAGGAGTGCTCCAGTTATTATTTTGGCTGCCTTTTGCTGCATTTTTCCAGCTCTACAATAATCCTTCTGAGCTGTAGCGATCACTGAACTGTTTACAATATTTTGGAAATGGTGGTAGATTTGAGTAGGAAACTGCTAGTTGCTAGCTTTGCTAGTTTAGCTATTGCTAGTTTTGTTTTCAGTTGTGTTCCTAAGATGGAATCTGCCTTTTTTACAGGTGCTGTGAAGTGGGCCAACATTTTCATGGAGACATTCACTTCCACCCGCATCCTTTTCCACTGTCAGCTGAGCTCTCATCCATTAATTTGCAAAGCCAGACATTATTGTTACAACAATATGCCTCACTTCACGCATTCACCTATTCAACCATTTTGGAGATATCCTTTTGCAACTCTTCAAAATCATGTTTTGTCTTTACTTCCTTAAATAGTTTGATCCCATAGTTCTCATAATTCACTGCTAATTCCAGATTATTTTCAAACAAATTAAAAAGCACTGGTCCTAACACAGATAAATGGGGGAAGCCACTTCCGACATCCTTCCATTGTAAGAACTGTTCATTGATCCTTGCTCTCTGTTTTATGTACTTTAGCTAATTGTTTATTTATAACAGAACTTATCCCATGACTGCTAACTAAGTTTGCTTAGGAGTCTGGTGTGGGACCTGAGCATGTGATTGAAATGTTGCTATCCTAACATCTCTGACATGCTAAAACTACAATGAATGTAGCCTTTAGTAATGTATTAGTTTCACCCACACACCAACTACTTTCCTTTGCTAGCTTTCAAAGTGCATTACAAAGGAAAGTACCAAGATCTCAACTACAAAGACCAATAAGCACGGAGATTTACCTAAGGTCCCTGGAACAGACTCCAGGACTCTAAAGACACTGCTGTTCTAACATGATCTTTCCAAGACCAAAGATTACATATTACCTTCTTATATTGTTTGTAAACCACACCTGCAAGAGATTAACTGCCATAAAGAGAAACCTCAGGCTTCTCCAAGCTCAACCTCTGCCAGCAAGAGTCATTCCAAGCAGGGACAAATACATGTCACTGCTGCTTTCCCTATGACAAGGGTTTAATCTCCCAGGCTTTCAGATAGCATAGCTTTTACTTTATGCAACACATGTAAATAACACTTCCCACAGTATCAGTAAGCTTAGTTATGTGCATACCTGAGAATTCTTAGCTTAAATTAACAAACTTTAAGGACATGAAAGGTTTTATGGCACTTCTACCCACTTTGTAGCCAGCCATGTTAGTCTTTGTAAAATTAATACATAGTTTTGTGGCACCTTAAAGACAAACATGGGTTATTGCAGCATGAGTGTTCATAGACCATGCAAATCTACATTACTAACACACAAAGTGGCTGAAAACCTGGTAGGTTTCTCCTGTGTTCCTAAGATACAAAGTATGTTCATATCGTATTTCTAAAACAACACAGTGCATTCTTGCTAGCACTTCACTGCTGGAACTAACTCAGGAAGTGCCTTAGTGCATGGTTTGTGTTTTCCTAGTAGTCACTGGGTGTTAAATCTAATTTAGTTTCTTCAACTGGCTGACTGAGAAATAGTTCTGTGTCCCAGGGGAACCAGCATTAAAGGAAGAGCCCAGAGAGCTTCAGAATTCTTCAATATATCAATAGCTGTTAAGAATATTCTTAGCAAATATCGTATCCTTCATACTCCATGATTGAAAGCAGCATACAGTTTGAGACAGGAGTACTGAATACAACTAAATTGTCATGAACAGATAAAAACATATAAAGGCAAAATAGCTGCCACAGCACTCTAGCAAGAGAGTTTGGTGTTTCTTTAGGAAAGGAAAGGTGCAACCCTGCGCATGTTTAGACAGAAAAAAGTCCCACAACCACCAGTATTCCCCAGCCAGGACGGAAACTCAGTCTTCCACATATAAAGAAATGGTACAGTTAATGCTGGATCAGCCAGGGATTTTAAAGTCTACATTTGAAGACTACATGTTCAATATGCAATAGTTACAGTTTCAAGTTCTCCACCAATCCATCCCTTGCTCCTTTGTGTACTGCTGGAGCTGAAAAACCTATTCAGATATTGGCTTTTATGAGCAAAGGTCTTCATTTTCTGGTAACCTAGTTGTGAAACAAGCACAAAACCCCATCAGAATGTAAACACACACACCCTCCTGCCAGCTTCACTAATACCTCTAAAGCAAATTTTATTTGCATACCCAAATGATATCAGAGTTCTGGTTCTCTTATAAATGTTTATAAATGCCCTAAATGTTGCAGTGAAGTCTTCATCAAAGTTATGACTCTAATTATATCAAACTAGAGGGTCCTTCTCCTAGAATCTTTGCAGCCTGCACTTCTCCCACATGTCTAGGGGCACCTGGCATTTTCTCCTTGTACTGCAAAGGCAACATGAGAAGGGACCCTACATGTTCCTACTAAAAACCTAACTTTATTTTGGATCCTGTAAACTAAACTATCAATTAACTTTTCTTCTCATACTGTGGATAAGCTCTCAAATTGCCAGCAAAGTATACATATCACTGCTTTATGAGATGTCTCGTCTTTTTTATTCAGATGTCCCATCTTTTTTATTCAGTACAGTAAATCAGAGAAAACCAAAAGATTTTTGTACAAGCAGCGATGTATTACAGCCTGTCAACCTGAGACACCTAGCCTCCTTCCTTATCTTCTATCGCAGGACCTGCATGTTAGTGTACCATCTTTCACCCATCAAGAAGGCAAACCACTACAGGGAATTCATATGTGCAATTTCTCCTCTTGTCTGCTGTGCCAAAAACAAGCCCATGGATGCTAATCTACCCCTGTCTCACAGCTCAGATGCTTTTCTGCGGCTAAGCCCATTACAATGGTTTTACTAAAATCCCCTTTTGATGGAAAGACGTCCCAGCTGGAAGTTTTAGGCAACGCCACAATGTGTGAGTCTGCGGGTCTCTTTCCCCAGCCTCACAAAAGCCTCTAATCGACTGGAAAATTTGCTGGAGGCCAGAAGTTTGGGCCTGCAATTATTTTTAAGGGATTATCAAGAGAGAATGGGAGGTGCTTACTACTCTTCCCCTCCCTTTTTGTCTCTCTCTGTATTTTGTTCTGTTTTGCTTTTAGACAGGTTCAGCAAGATCCTTCTTCCACAGCAGCTGAGGAATAGCAACTGTCCTACCTCTCCAAAGAACAGAAGTCAGATGGCTGAAGAGAAGGTTGCCAGATCTGGTCCTGGGTCTGTCTTTAACAGTATTTTGATGTGCAAATATTTAACAGATAAAGTTTGGCATGAAGACAAAATGATGGGGAAGGGAAGCAAGTGCAGTAAGGCAGAGTCTGACCAGCCCAAGATTATGATCACCAGCAAGCCAAGCCAAGCCAAGCATCAAAATGTTATCAGGCTGGCTGTGATGGCCGCTGGCTTTACAAGCCCTGATACTGCTTAGTAGGCAGAATGCAATTTTATTGGGTGTCCAATAAAATAAGAGCTATCTGTTGTAGGAGACAGCGGGCACTTTCACATGCCACAGTAACCCACCCTAGCAATAAGCCACAGTGAATCTGTCGTTCTGTAAGCCCAATAGAGTATGGGCTCGCTACATGCTGTTGGCCCCCTTCTCGGCACTTGTGGGACAGCCAAGTTGTCTCTCCACCCTCTGTCACACCCACAGCCTAATTTGGGATTTTTCCCTTTTAATTTTTAACCCCTGAAGATCACAAAAGCCAGCTGTCAAGGTGACTTTCATGATTCACTTTTTGACAGCTATGGATATTCCCTTAAGAGCAGTGCCATGAAGAAGCTGTCCATGGGTGCAACATTCTGTTCTGGTTGTTCCTAGTAATTTCTGCAAATATTTGTAAACATAATAAAAATACTCATATTACGCAACTGCAACTCTGCACAGCTGTGGGAATAAGAAGCCTAAAGTAGACAGTGTGCAAGTAGATGCTTGCTGGCGAAGTGCAGTAAGTTCTCACATTGAGCACTGCTCCTCAAAGACTGCAGATAAGCTTATTTTCACCTTTGTTTAAACCTGACAGCTGTCAAAAGGCAAGTTAACAAATGTAACCAATACATGCATGATCTTAACTCAAGAAAAGGGGGTAGTGCATCATTCACCCATCTTCAAGGAAAGATGCTTGGGATTTATTTATTTATTTATTTATTTATTTATTTAAAAGACTTCTATGCCGCCCCATTCGCCGAAGCCTCGGGGCAGCTCACATCCATAAATAAACTTCCATAAAATAATATAAATTAACAGTATAAATTAAGTCGCCCTGGCCAAAGAACAAAATGAATAAATACTATTAACAATTAAAATGACATTTGAATAAAAAGGTCTTTGCCTGGCGCTGAAAAACAAATAACGACGGCGCCAGGCGGACCTCTCTGGGGAGCGCATTCCATAGATTGGGCGCCACCGCAGAGAAAGCCCTCCTCCGAGTACTCACCCTCCTAATTTCCTTCACGGGGGGTTCCCGGAGAAGGGCCTCTCCCGCAGATCTCAAGGGGCGGGCGGGCATATATGGACATAAGCACTCCTTCAGGTAACCGGGACCCAAGTTGTTTAGGGCTTTATAGGTCATCACCAACACCTTGAATTGGGCCCGGACTTCAATGGGAAGCCAGTGAAGCTGACAGAGGACTGGAGTCATGTGAACATAATGCCCAGTCCCCATCAGCAGCCTGGCAGTTCTCTTTTGAACCAATTGAAGTATCTGGACTGTCTTCAAGGGTAGCCCCATGTAGAGCGCGTTACAGAAGTCAAGTCGGGAAGTCACCAATGTGTGTGTCACTGTCGCCAGGCAGTTGTTCTCCAGGTAGGGGCGCAGCTGATGGATCAGCTGAAGCTGAAAGAAAGCGCTCCTCGCCACCGCTGTCACCTGAGCTTCCAATGAAAGCTCTGGGTCGAGGAGCACTCCCAAGCTGCGAACCTTCTCCCTAAGAGGGAGTGCAACCCCATTCAGGACTAGTTTCAATTCACCCTCCCCGAAGCCCGATCCGCCAACCAACAGGACCTCCGTCTTGTCTGGATTGAGCTTCAGTTTATTGGCCCTCATCCAGCCCATTACCTCGGCCAGGCACCGGTTCAGCACAGCCACTGCCTCACCTGGATTGGTGGAAAATGAGAGGTAGAGCTGGGTATCACCAGTGTAGAGAGGATTTCTATGTCCCAAAGCTGCTCTCACTTTTGCACCCATTACCAAGAACCTACCATGAAAAAACATGAGCTACTCCATTTATGAAAGTAGATAATTTTGACAAATGTCAAAGATAAGCTGCATATATCAAGTAGGATTTATAAAATGTTAAAGGAAATCTGGGCGGCAGCACACTAAGTGGTATATAGACTTACATTGGCATAGTTTCCTGCCAACAGTCCCCTCAAACATGTCATGCTGTCATGTTATGCAGATGCACCCGGTGAAATATAGTTAGAAGGATCACCATCAATATCAACACACCATCATCTGTATAGCACTTTCAAGTGTTCAGAGTATTCCAGATGCATTATCTATTTGTAATCCTTTACAACAAGCCTGTAAAGTAAATCAGTATTATTATCCCCCATGCAGTGTTAGAGATGTGGGAGGTATCTGAGGCCGAGAGTATGGCTTGCCTAAAGCTACCTACTAAGTTCATTGTAGATAAGAGATTCAAATTAGGAACCTCCTCATTTCAGTGTCTTGGCTACAACTCTATCCAGAAATTAAGATACATGATATTGTGCTAACATAAACCAGTGCTTGTACATTGCAATAAGCACTTGTTAGGACAGTTAAAAAATGCACTGATTTGCATCTACATGCTCTACCACTGGAAATTTCATTCAGACACTCTTCTGGCCTTTGAGATTTAGGTAGGCATTGCCCACATGAACTTATATTTACAGCCATGAGTGCTAGCTTTTCCTAAAGAAAAGCTGAAAATCTGAGATAAAAATGTAAGTAGCTGCAGACACAGAGGCATGGATGAATGTGTATCTGAGTGTGCTGAAAGCAGCAGGCTAGCTAGGGCTGAAATGAGCCCTCTGATTTGACCAAGAAATATCAAATATTAAAAATACTGATGAGTGGTCCTTTAACCTGTACTCAGAAATGTTCTTACTGGAATGTCAAGAGAAGGGTACTGCAAGTCAATGTGAAACAGCAAAATCCTAAATATCAATAATTAACATGCTTACATTAATCTGTTAAACAATGCAATTAACATTAAAAATAAAATTAATACAGGTATCTCACTAGTTGAAAGTTGTTCCACTGCCTTTATACTCACTGCCTGGAACAGGTTTATTCTTTGTTGAGCAGCTGAATAGAGGAAAGTCCCCATATTCAGGTCATACACAGACATTTTCTGGGCAAGACAGCCTCATTATCCCAAACTTGGGTGGATTTCCCCTGTCCTGACTTTATGCCAGTATGTATAACTCATGGGATAACAGACATTCCTGAGGGTAGTACTGTATTAGCACAGAGGAGAGAAACATCCAAGTACCACCTACATCTATGGGAAAAGTCATAGTCCAAGTACAAACCCAGGTGTTGCTCCTTCGGGCAGACACCTGGGCTTGCATTCAGAATACCACTCCCATAGTACAGGAACTGCTGATGGGCCAAGATGCTATTCCCAGTGCAAGAATGGTGTGTTATGCACCTCCTCCACACAACCACACACAAAGGACTGATTTGTTGACCCTAGGGTGGGGATTACACAAACCACAAGCTTTGGAATAGATTATATATGTATTTCACAGAAGACCACGTGAGGGAAATGTGTAATGATACACACACAAGCTGTTCATGTTTGCTGCTCTACTTGCTAGGTGAATGGAAGCTGGAGCTTGCTGACTCTGGTTAATCTTGGTCTCCATATGTAGTACATTTGAAGTGAAGGCCACAAGGCCCACTTGAGGTCCAGCACAGCCATTGGGAGCCCTTTTGGAGCCCAGCAGTGGCAGTTGCAGCAGGAGAGAGTGAGGAGGAGGCGGCTCTGGGAAAGACACTCAAGGGACTGAAGGTTCAGGTGGCTTTTTCCTTGCTTTTGCTGGTCTGCAGACCACTGGCCTTCATTTTTGAGGCTTCGTGAAAATCAGGAGAAATACCCAAGTATTTGAAGGTAGAGTCAGTGGTCCCAATCTTCAAAAAGGGTGGCAAAGGAGACAAGGGGAATTATGGGCTAGTTAGCCTAATGTCCCTCCTGAGAAAGACAATGGAAATAATAATAAAGAAAGCTCTAGAAACCCTAGATGGGAAAGGGGGGTTGGCAGCCATGGTTGAGAAACTGATGAGCTTTGGGATACATTGATGCACTGTCTGACCAATCAGGGCATGGCTGATTGATCACAAGCACAGAGTGACTATCATGGGGAATCATCAGGATAGCAGCCAGTGATGAGCAAGGGTCCCCCCCAGGGCTCAGTTCTAGGACTGATTCTGTTCAACCTCTTTATCAATGACCTGGAGGAGGAGACAACCAATCTTCTGACCAAATTTGCAGATGATACCAAAGTGAGGGCAGTGGCCACAACGGGGGAGCAGATACTCCAAATCCAAAAGGATCTGGACAGACTGTGGAAGTGGGTGGGGGACAACAGGATGGTGTTCAATGCAGATAAGTGCAAAATGTTGCACTTGGGACTGAGGAATAGGTGCCATAGGTACAAGATGAGGGACAAGTGTCTGGAGAGCAGCACTTGTGAAAGGGATCTTGGTGTAACTTGTCGATAGCAGGCTAAACATGAGCCAGAAGTGTGCCGCGGCAGTTAAGGTGAACACCACCCTTGGATATATAATTAGAACAAGGCTTCCCAGATTGAGAGAGGTGCTGGTATTGCTCTATGTGACTCTGGTGTGCCTACAACTGGAGTACTGTGTCCAGTTCTGGGTTCCACATTATAAGAGAGACATAGCTAGGTTAGAATCAGTTCAACACAGGGTCACAAGGATGGTTGCCAGATTGGGAGGAATGCCATATGAGATTGAGGGAGCTGGGTCTTTTCAGCCTGTAGAAGAGTAGACTCAGTGGGGATCTTATAGTGACATATAAGTATGTGAAGGGGTATCACACAGTAGAGGGTCATGACCTGTTCTCCCCTGCAGTGGAGGAAAGGATACAGTCCAATGGGGCAAAGCTCAAGGAACTGGGTTTCAGGTTGGATGTCAGGAAGTACTTCTTGATAGTTAGGACTCTTAGGATATGGAATGGGCTTCCACTGGAGGTGGTGGGGGCCCTATCAGTGAGGGTGTTCAAGGAAAGATTGAACAAGCACATGTTGGGCATTACATGAGCGGAGCTGGCTGGAGACAGAGGTCAGACTGGTTGGCCTGGGAGGCCCCTTCTGACTCACTATGTTTCTATGTTTCTGCAAAGACCATCTCCATAGTCATGCCCCCAAGGAGTGTCCGAAAATGCAGGCAACTGAGTTGATCCATATCAACAAACTAGTTTATTAGTTCTTATCTCCACCAGAAGCAGATCTTTTGTAAAACTTATGAGTCTCATTCAAAGCCTAGCCACCCAAAAATAATTTGCATTCTTCACAGCTCATAGCAATATAGTGCTGTTAGAAAAATTTCAGCTGAGTACAGAGGGAACAGGGAAGCCTGGAGGGTTAGAGTGGCAGATAATGTCATATTTTCTGCTGATGATTGGACCCTGTAAGAAGCCCTGACTCTGCTATACCATCCCCAACAGTTATTCAGAGATCTAATTAAGTGTCATGTCTGCCCTTGGCCAATATTCAACCCAAATTAAATTGTTCCACTTGCAAATGAATGTGTCACTACTGACTGATTCAAACAGGACCTAAGTTTATTTACTCACAATTAGCAGACATGCAGGAGCATGTTTTCAGCAGAAGTCTGAAAACACCAAGTTTTCGTTATAAAATATAAAATATTAACAAGTCTAGAATTTAGCATTTTATAAGAGGTCATTATCTGCAAACAGATGATCCAATTGCAAATAGAGTTGATGTGGTGGGAGCATAACTACACATTTGTTTAATTTTAAGTACATTTTGGCTGAATCCAGATCTAGATTTAGTTGCACTTAATTCTCATTAATGATTGCGACTGAAACTGTAAATAACTTGTCTCATTTTATAGTCTGAAAAAAAGTTTTAAAAGATTTTTGATATTCTGAAATTTACTAGCAAGAAATGCAACAGGAATGAGAAACTTGTTCTGATTTAACAGTGAAAGAGTAGGTCTTTGGATTCCATAGTACCTATTGTGTTTTTAATAAATACCATACTTTATGCTCCAAACACAGATTCTCCCACCATTTCCTTTCTTTAAGGTTTATACCACCATCTGGAAATCAAAAATCATGCTGAGAAATGGATGCAGTGTTAGAACTGGAGGAGCTCCAGGTGGAACCTAGGATATGATGAGCAATGTGAAATTCATGGAGAAGCCTTTTAATGGCTACTAGTCCTGATGGTTTTGTGCGACCTCTGGTTTCAGAGGCTGTATATCAGTATATACCAGTTGCTGGGAAACTTGGGCAGGTGAGTGCTGTTGTGCTCCTATTCTCCTTGTAGGATCTGGTATGCAGCTGGTTCGGCCACTGTGTGAAGAGCGTGCTCAACTAGATGGGCCTTGGTCTGATCCAGCACAGCTCTTCTCACATTCTTATAATCAGGATCTCCTAAGGTTGTTTTAAAAGAAACCCCAGCAGCTAGGGGTACTGGGTTTTTCATTACAATTGCCACAGAGAGCTGATACTTGCTGGGCTGCAGAAAACACGCAACTGTCCCATATGGTATAACTGTCCCATATGGTATAAAATGTTCAGCAGCTGGCTGGCCACTATGTAAACAGAATTCTGGACTAAATAGACCCTTGGTCAGATTCAGCATGGCTCCTCTTATGTGAAACTAAAAATGTTCAGGAGCAAAACTAACCATGATGGTGGCAGAAACTCCATTTTCACATGTTCATGCAATCAACATGTGGAAGTGGTACATGTCATGCTGGAACAGCCAGTATGGCATGGTGGATAGAATGCTGAACTGGAATTCAGGAGATGTGGATTCTAGTCCTTACTCAGTCATGATGCTCCTGGGGTGACTTTAGCCAGTCAGTCTCAATCTAACCTACCTCGTAGGGTTGTTAGGAGGATAAAATATAAACAGGGAGAACCTTGCAAGAGGAAGCCAGGGTAACAGCACAATGCAATAATAAATCCCTGCTCATCCATTGAAATTGTGAGAGGTTGCACTTGCTTAGCTGGCCCCACTGCCAAGCTGTGTGTGGGCCACTCCTCCCATCAGTCATGCAAAGTGGCTGCATCCACCTGAGGGAGGAATCCTAGTTCAGTTATGGCAGAACCCATATTAGCATATGCACAATCCCATTTCCGAAGGTAGTTGATGCACATCAGTGTCAATGTTGGGGCTAGCCAATCTCCTCACATGTGCTTTCAACATACACAGAAATATTATGCAATCTGCTTCCATGAAATACTATCTGGGAGAGAAATGTTGAACCCTTCTATTTTGTAACACCTCTATGTCCAGGCAATTGTCTCTATTCACAGATACACAGGTTCACAGAAACACGCACCTGCACAGTGTTTGAGCCAATGTGACAGGATTTCAGCATTCCACTTGCGGTGTTTGATCTGACTCATTCATATGTGAGTCATACATCAGGTGCTGCTATCATGGAGGGATGCCCCACAGATGTTTTGGATTGTAACTCCCAGTGTACCTGTTCGTTGGCCATGCTGGCTGCAGCTGATGGGAGACAAAGTCCAAAACATATGGGGGGCATCGCATGAGGGGTAGCTGAGATGCAGCATGCATGTGTGAACAGAACCTTTCCATAGAATTGTAAAGGTGGAAGGGAACTTGCTGGCTATTTAGTACAGTTCCCTGATCAACACAGAAAGTCCAGGCCAAGTCCAGATGGTGGTTCTGCCTTTGTTTGAAGGTGCCCGCTAGGTACTTGGTCCCATTATCAAACTGCTCTTACCATAAAGGAATTTTTCCTAACGTTCAACTGAAATCTACCCTCCTCTAACTTAAGGCATTTCAATCTAGGGTTCCCCCCCCCCCCCGCATGATAAACCTCTATCAGTCCCTTCCTCTTCTCTAGGCTAAATATACCCTGTTCTTTCAACCTGTCCTCATAGGGCTTCCTTTTTATGCCCCTGATTGCCTCTATTACCCTGCTCTAACTAATCCTAATTTCTCCACAAGGCAATCTTCTTAAAGTGCAACACCCAGAACCAGACACAGCCTGAAACCACGTCTGCCTTTTCTGCAGCCCAGAGCTGCCCCTGCCATGAGGTGAACGGGCTATCTCAGGTGACAGAGTAAGCAATTTGCATACTCTTCCTCCACCAGGAGGGAGCATCCACAGTGGATGCTGCCAGGGAGACAGGTGTTGCTGTCCCACTCTGGCATTTGCCACAGTGGCAGAGCAGAGCTTGTTGGACTTTCTGGAGCAGCTGCCCACAACAGCACATGCTGCAGAAAGCCCTGCTGGCTCTGCCCCTCTACTCTTACCATGACATTGCAAAACATTAGCCAGAAGAGACACCTTCTGGCTTGCCCTGAGGACCCTCTTATGATGATCTAAAGAGAGGATGAGCTGTCTGATGCTGGCTAGAAAACATGATAAGCTCTTAGTTTTTCAGGGAGCCAACCAACCTGAATGCCTGACTCACAGGGTTGCTTCTTACAGCTAGGTACTGGGGGATGAACATCCCTGGAGATCACCTGCACCACAGAGAGTCTTCAGAGACATCCTTGCATGACTGACTGGCTCCTGGAAAGACCCCCACAGCATTTGCTGTGGCTTCTACAAAGCCATGCTAGCCACACTGCATGGCGAATGGGATGTTTCAGAGAGCAGCAGCAGTGGTGGTGCTGACAACGGGGAGGCTGGTGGAAGACCCAGCATGCAGCTGGGAGATGCACTGGGAATGGCCAGAGATGTGATGAAGTGCGGGGAGATGTGGCAAGCAGTGAGATGTAGCAGGTGGGAGGAAGAGATGCACCAGCTGATGACAGGGAGATACAGTGGGATGCAGACACACGGCACATGGTAGTGTGGAGGGGAGGGAGAGGTGGCTGCAAGTGGAAGGAAGATGCGATGGAGCTGCTTATGTGCTCCCCCAGCTCAGATGGCAAGTGAGTTTTCAGCCACCTCAACACTGCTAACTCATGTTCAGTTTGTGATCAACTGATTGTGATTGATTGATTGCAATTGAGATCCTTTTCACATGTACTACTACTGCCAACATTTGGGTTTTGTTTTATTCTTTGCCTAAATGCAGAACCTTGCATTTCTCTCTGATAAACTACATTTTGATGCTCTGAAATCATAATGTGTGAGTCTCATAACTGATATAGTTGGTCCATGAATCTGAAGCTACATTTTGTCTTTAAATGAACATCTACTGGAAGCTACTGAACCAGGAGGAAAATACTTCTTTTGACACCTTAGATGGGGTTGACAGAAGCCGCCCACTGCTTAGATTGGGTTTCAGGCAAAGGTGAAGTGGGGTTCAGCAGAGACGTGCAGTGCTAGAGACTTTATTTTTGTAGATAAGTGAGGCTGCATGGACAAACCTATGTCAATACGAATCCTATGGAAAATATTGCTCTTGTAGGCAGAAGAGAGACTGGTTATGTTTGTGTATTCAGGCACTGTATATATGAAGATATTTTAGAAGCCTCTATACTTAGCCATTGTGGTTTAGATCTTTTTCCAAGCCAGGGATAATTGTGTAAGCATGCAGTCAGCAGTGGCCAAACATGGACCTCTAAACTATGCAATCATTGCCAATTTTGTGAAGACGATGATTTTACATTTGAAAGAAGTGTAAGCTGAGACCCAATTATTAAAGAAAACAACAACAAGAAAACCCAACCAGTTCCACCACTATTGTAAGTTGTTCTTTCCTATCTTGCAATATTTAATTGTCTGTATCAAGTCAAGAACTTCCTCAGTAGCCAAGTCAAACTTAAGGGGGTGGAGGGCTATAGGAAGTGATGACGTAGGTGACTTAACTAGTGGCTGTGCTTCCTTTCTGAGTCAGACCTGAATCAGTGCTACGGTATGACGCTAGGAAGTGGTCTCTCTCTTCCCAAAGAGAAATGAGGACATTTGACCGCCTGTGGTCATAAGAACTAGAGTCAATTTTCATGGCCAGGAGGAGTGGAGAGGGGTGATCATTAACAATGCCAAATGCCTACAGCGGTAATTATATTTTCCTTACAAAGTTTTTTCCTAAACCTGCATTGTGGAGTCATACTTCACTTTCTTTCCAGGGACACTGGTGTTTACAATGGTTTAACAACAAGTTGAAGCTGACTTAACATGCAGCTGTCCAGAACCACCAACACCACAGCGACCTCTTCTCACCTATAAAGAAAATACAGGCACATTTGTGCATGCACATTTATTTTCATTTGACCACTGTGAAATATTTTGGAGCCTGGGATAGAAAATCTAAATGGTGGCCCCATCCCATAGTGGGCAGTTGATCAGGGGATAGATTTGAAACATGACCTCTGCTAGCAGAAAGTCAGCAAAAACAAGAAGTTGCTTCTTCAAACGCCTTGTATGCCTATGGCTGGTAGCATATTTCCAGACCAGATAGTAATGAGGAATTGACCCAGTTTAAGACAGCATTCTGCCAGTAAAGTGATAGTGTCATTACTGTCATTATTGCAGCTTTAGATATATGAGAAGTTTAATAGACTCTCTTGAATATATGTTGATGAAATTTTCTGGAATCCTGTAGGGTAAGTGATGAACAAGCAAAGTGACATGTGCTCCTTTTGATACCTATTTTCTAGATAATTTAATGGTTTTTCTACTGATGTCCAGAAGAACATTTGATGCACTGAGGCTGGAGAAACCTAAACATAACTTGTGTTTTTGCTGGGAGGGGGTCTTTGAGGGTTAAATAGAATAGACCTGACAAGTATGGTTGAAATGAGTGTGTGTGTGTGTATCCTTCACTACCCTTGAACTGTAACAGTGCACATCCCTGAATTTTAGAAAATAAAGAGTCAGTGTAGGAGAATAAACTGGATTAGAGCCTTAGCATGGGGAAAGGTGCTCTTTCAGCCTTTGTCCCTTTCAGAATTGCCTCTGTGCATTTCTGCTAGGCATGATAGGAGGAACACACTACTGGGAAATGTACTGCTACTAAAAATAGGAGGTGCTGACTGGGATGTTTCTGACTGGGGCAAAGGCTTAAAATCCCCTTTCCTCCATGCCACAGTCGTGGCCCAGCCATTCAGTTTTTTAAAATGCATCTACATGAGCACAAACTACTTGAGAACTGGCTATAATTTTTCCTGAACTGTGATCTATGGTTGACTTTCTCAAGAATAGCCTGTTGCAAAAACTAAAAAACTTTTCCACAAAACTGATTTCAATTAAATTGCTGTGGTTGTTTTTTGGTTGTTTTTAGAGCATCTTTTGCTTATATTCTAAGACATCACGAACTGATTTCAAATGTATGACATCAGTTTATCAAAGCTAATTATATGACTTTTCCTTTTTTGACCCTGATCACTTAAAGACTCAACTTTCAGATACTCCTAGACAACTCAAGCTAACAAGGGACATGACTCACTTGATTAAAGTAGATATGGGTAGATAATGTCTTCAACCATGGTGGACCACATAGATCGTATGTAAGGCCTGAGTAATCTGCATCCTAACAACATTTGAGCAATATGGTAGATGCTAAGCTACAACTGATGGGTGTGTTGCATACATTCTACAATATTCTTAGCAGTTAATTTCAAATGCAAAAAACTTGATTTACAATCTGGTTTATTTATTTGAAAATGAGCCACATTCCTTAAAGTGGCATCAGAAAAATACACACAGTCATGAAAATGGAAACTATCTAGCATTTTAATTGCTTTTTTAAAAGACATAAAAAGCATGTGAAGGGCCTACAAGCTGCACAAAAGTGCCTTGATGGTCACATGCCTCCTTCTAGGTAGTTCAAGAAATAGGGAGCACAAGTAAAGACTCACAGAAAAGCAGAGAAAAGCCTGAAGATGTGGACAAGGTACTTCGCCAAGTTAGTGCAACCACTTCTGTACTGGATCCTTGCTCCTCAAGGAAGGAACAACCAGCTGGGTGAGGGAGGCCATAAATGCTTCCTTGTGAGAGGGAGTGGTCCCATGCCTCCTGAAAGAGGTGGCAGTAAGATCACTTCTGAAAAAGTCCTCCCTTGACCCAGAAGACCTTAATAACTTTAGGCCGGTAGCAAACATCCCCATCCTGGGCAGGGTTCCAGAAAGGGTGGTTGCCAATTAACTGCAAACACTCTTTGATGAGACTAATTATCTGAATCCATTTTAGTTTGGGGTTCAGGCTTGGTATTGGCACAGAAACAGCCTTGGTTGACTGTGCTGGGAGAGAGACAGGGGAGTGTGACTCTGTCAGTGGCTTTTGATACTACTGACCATAGTATACTTCTGGGCAACTGTCTGTTTCAGTGGTTCAGCTCCTACTTTTGCTCTGACAAAATAAAAATCTAAGCAATTCTACAAAAGGATGCTGAATCACTATTAGCATGATGGTGGGATGATGGGAAGCCACCACTGCCTGAATCACCCATCCAGGTGGCATGAAGCCACTTCCTACAGCCCTACGGACATTCCTTCAGAGCTGATTACATCGTCTCTGACTAGGTAGCCCCTTCATTCTGACGTAGTTGAAGATGAATTGAAGCAATCCAATGAGTCAGGGAACAACAATCAGAGGTCTGTGTGCGTGCGTTGGGATCCTGGAGAAAGAAGAATGCTTAACTGTGACGCTCAACCCTTAAAATGAACCACACTCACACATTTACATATACACACATCCAAGTCATACCATACTTGGTACTGTCATACTCATGAACTACAGCCTAAGGATAAAGGCATCCATTAACAATGCACTGACAGGGAGAAAAGGATTTTTGAATGTGAGTTAATGTGAGTACATAAGCATGTAAGTTGATGTTGTTATTGTTGTTAGTCATGAAGTCGTGTCCGACCCATCGCGACCCCATGGACAACATTCCTCCAGGCCTTCCTGTCTTCCTTCATCCCCCAGAGTCCACTTAAATTCACACTGACTGCTTCAGTGACTCCATCTAACCACCTCATTCTCTGCCGTTCCCTTCTTTTGCCTTAAATTGTTCCCAGCATCAGGGTCTTCTCCAGTGAGTTCTTCCTTCTCATTAGGTAGCCAAAGTATTTGAGTTTCATTTTCAGTATCTGGCCTTCTAAAGAGCAGTCAGGGTTGATCTCCTCTAGGACTGACCGGTTTGATCACCTTACAGTCCAATGCACTCTCAGGAGTCTTCTCCAGCACCACAATTCAAAGGCCTCAATCCTTTAGCGCTCAGCCTTCCCTATGGTCCAGCTTTCACAGCCATACATTGTAACTGGGAAAACCATAGCCTTGACGATATACACTTTTGTTGGCAGGGTGATGTCTCTGCTCTTTAGTATGCTGTCTAGATTTGCCATAGCTTTCCTGCCCAGGAGCAAGTGTCTTTTAATTTCTTGGCTGCAGTCATTGTCTGCAGTGATCTTGGAGCCCAAGAAAATAAATAAGTTGCTACAAAAATACGAAAATGAAGGCATACAAGTGTTATTTATTTATTTATTCATTATTTGTTTGTTTGTTTTTTGTTTATTTGGGTATTTTTGCCCCATCCAATACCTTGTGGGTCTTTGGAGGGCTTACAAGTCAAATCCAATAAATACATATATACCCAAATAATACAAAATAATCCATGACTGAGCATAAAACATAGTTAAAGTATTAAGCATTAAAAGTACAGAAGAATAAAAAGGTCTTGACCTGGTGCCAAAAAGCATATAATGTTGGTGCCAGGCGGACCTCTCTGTAGAGTGCATTCTATATCTGGGGCACCACTACAGAGAAGGCCCTCCCCTGAGTATGTTCTCTCCTAACCTCCTTCCAGGAGGGTTCCCAGAGCAGGGTCTCTGCTGCAGATCTTAAGGGGTGGGTGGGCATGAAGGGAAAAAAATGTTCCTTTAGGTATCCTGGTCCCAAGCCATTTAGGGTTTTATAGGTCAATACCAGCAACTTAAATTGGGCCTGGGCTTCAACTGGAAGCCAGTGAAGCTGATAGAGGACTGGTGTTATATGAGAATAGCGACCGGCCCTCAACAGCAGTCTTGCAGCTCTGTTTTGAACCAACTGAAGTATCCAGACCGTCTTTAAGGGCAGCCCCAAGTAGAGCATGTTACAGTAATCCAACTGGGAAGTTACCAGTGTGTGTCACTGTTGCTAGACAGTGCTCGTCCAGGTAAGGACGCAGCTGATGGATTAGCCGAAGGTGAAGGAAAGCGCTCCTTGCCCCCGCTGCCACCACCTGGGCCTCCAGGGACAGCTCTGGGTCAAGGAGCACTCCCCAAGCTGCAGACCCTGTCCTTTAGAGGTAGTGCAACCCAAACCAGGACAGGGCCAAAATCACTTACCTGATTAATCTGTTCAGCTTAATTTTTAGTTAACTGATACGCAAGATGTTGGTAACAACTAAACATTTTTAAAGGTTCTAATGTAGGAAATAGATTGCATTCTGTTGACTTTTACTGGGCTCTAAGGTTTTATCCAAGCTTGGTACAGAAGATAAAAGGAATCCCTGCTAGATCAGACCAGGGGTCCCTCTATTTATGGACTTTCAGCAATGTGTTCAACTTGCATATGTCTATGTGACATATTTCTGCCTGACTGGAAGGGAACAAACCAGACTGATTCCTGTAGCAAAAACTGATGTTGCTCAGAAGTGCCACAGACTACAGGTAGGGTCTTATTTAGGAATTGTTGCTATGAATAATACTTAACTTGAGCAAGATGAATTATTTTTGCTGCTATTTACATTATGCTTGTATATTTCTATTGTTAGGCCTTACCAGGAATAGACCTTTGATCTGTTCCAACAAGGCTCTTAAGTTCTTAGAGGACTCTTTAATATTAGTGTACATACAATCAGATGTTTTGATTACTCTATTAATATTTGTTTAACTATTTAAATGCTCTTATTTCTTGTAAATGTGAACTACCTTGTATATATATTTTTTGTTGAGAACTACTTTGTGCATGGTTAACTATAGAAAAGTGACATATAAATAAATTGAAGGTAGCTATAATGATGGAGAAAGCATTGTGGATCTCAAAACATCCAGTTTACAATTACAGAAATGAAGAACAAAGCAATTGCAAAGAGCCTGCAGCTCAGAGAACCAAAAAACTAAACATCACTGAACTGCTAGGCTCTGCCTGGACATCAAATCCCTTTGTACAGCATCAAATCAAGGTCAGAGGGAAAGAGGTAGATTTCTTTGTACATGTGATGCATCCATACCACTGGGTTATTGTGTTTTTCTAACCTTTCTTTGGCTGGAGTTTCTATGCTGGGCCCTGTTCCTGCCAGAAGGTGGTCTTAATTTGGTTGCAGAGTATGCATAACTATGATACGTTCATAGTTTCATCCAATAGAAAGCGGTTTAGTGATATTAAACTAAAAATATCAAGGATTCTGAACTTGCCTACAATCCAGACAAGCTTGTTCAAGCAACATAGTGCCCCCCCCCCCGACCTCCGTTAATTAATGAGTTCAGTGACTCAATCAATGTGCTGTCAGTGTCAGGAAATTTGCAAGCTGGGAGCACAGGGCAGAGGCTGTCACAAAGGGGGGGGGGGACGGGACACATAGTTGTGTTCAAAAACTAAAGCTAATTTCCTCACAGAGTCAAACTGGAGACTTTTTTTTTGTGAGGCATATAACAAAAGCATTTTCACAATTATAGAGTCTGGGAACGGGACACTCATATCTGTTTGACATCACTTAATTTCTTTAAGATGGTTCACACCACCGAAGGAACACAAAAGGGAGTTTTGTGTGAGTAAGCCCTGTCACCCACACCCATCCTGCTGCCATTGTGCACTGCAGCTACACATGAACACACACATAATGTCCACAGTAGAAATGTTCCTGGGCTAGCTCCGTCCCTTACAACAACAAAAACAACGACAACGACAACAGCAGCAGCAGCTTCACAAGTACTAATATCTATATAAGAAGGCCCCCTGATTGAGCCAGACTTCCACCTCCATTTTTGTCCCAGGGGAAAAACACCTCATAGCCCAAAACTTCTTACACTGTCTTTCCATGCATGTGATCCATTGTATAGCAATTACTTCTCTTTCTCTTCCATTAATGGATGCTTTTACAGGAAATAAAAAGAGAAATAAGGGGGGATCATGAGTGGAAGACGACATTCTCTGATCTACCTGTAAAATTCTGGGAATGATGCCAAATGATTCTATAAAAGCCCAAGAACTCTTGTTTGCTGAAGTATGGCATTGCACATGGGATTGGGCTTTCAAACCTTCTGTTACAAGGTACCTCTCTGCATTATCCAAAATACCCAAGTCCAAAATTACTTCTGATAGAGCACTGAAGGGTCTGTTTCCAACCCACAGCCGTGGCTATCAAATGGGGAAGGAATTTCACTGTTCTCACTCAGCACAATTGCTTAGCTTTCCAGAAAGGACTCATGATCAGCTCTGAAAAGAAGAGCAGTGATTCTATAGAAGCACGTCCTTTTGGCTCCAGTCTCATGGCTATTGTTTTCTCTGGTCTTGTTTAGCCAGGTTAGGCAAATCAATATATCATGGTGTTGCAGTTTTTACATTTTTATGGTTTTTCAGTTTTATAGGCAGCAGCATTGATACTTTGGGCAATAAAGTGGGATAAAAATGTAGAAAAGAAAAAAGGTGTCCTTTTCAGGAAAAATAAGCTTGAAATATTAGTTTGGTAAAGATGGCAAACAGTCATTATTCATGAATAACTTATTGGTTTCCAAAGTATTTATTTAAAAGGGAATCACTATATTTTCAAGTGACTGAATACATATACATTTTTGGTGGTCACCATTATTTTACACAAATTTTACACCGTTTTTTTACTCTGTGTTATTCTGTTAAATTAGTTTGGGGTGGTTCAACATGTAGCTGGCAAGCCACATGTGGCTCCTGAGGCCTTGTTCTGCAGCCCTCTTGCCACTCAGAGCCCCCCTGTTCCCCCATCTGGATTCCAGTGTTGGCACAGCTCAGGAAGAGAGCATGATGGGAGAGCAGCCTCAGGAGGGCTCTCCCCAGCATGCCCCACACTGCTCCAGCTGACAAGTGCGAAGGCACTCATGAGCTGAGGGCCTCTGTGTTTTTTGGGAGGAGTGGGAAGGGGATGATGGGGAGAGTTTTTCGGCTCAAGTACAAGAGGCTCAGTGTGCCAATTCCAAGAAGGAGGGGCCGGGGGGGTCACTTGGGAGGGTTTCTGGGGAGGATAAGCAGGGAAGAAAGGGATCGGATACCCCAGGGAACAGTCATTGTACTTGAACTGTGTCAGAGAAGGAGCTGCCTGTGATCTACAGAGAACACAGTCCCACAAAGCATTCTTTTTCATTCAGTTAGTCCTAAAATCATCTTAAAATTAAGCAGCTGCCCCTGTGGCCCTTGGGTTCCATGTGGAAGTCCTCATCCAGCCTTCGAAGTATGAAGAGTGGGACTGCCTGTTAGTCTGTGAATTGAAGTGAGCTGAAATCTCTAGCCCAGGTCACAGTGATTGATATTATCCATCAAGAGTGCTAAAGGGATGCACAGCTTGAATAGCTTTGCAGTTAAACAGATTGTTGGGAAGGCAGCACAGGTCCTTCTTTAATTTCAAGCTCCTTATATTGGGAGTGGTTCTGCTTTCATCTAGATTTGGTTAATCTGAGCACACTGGTCTAAGCAGCAATCCTCTTTTTTTAAAGGTGATTTATGATTCAAAAAGCAGTTCAAGTTAACTTCAGATTACTTCTTGCACGTAAGATCCATTCTAAGCTCGTTTTCTCCAGTTCTGCTCAACTCTGTCTTACTTAAGCTGTCTTTCAAGGACTTTATCAAAGCCTCCCTACCCACCACATATATCCAGTTTTCCCGCTATCTTCTCCTATTTAATTTAGTGCAGTGATGCGAAACTTCAAATCTGGCAGCAAATCTGGCCCTCGGGGGTCAGAAAGCCACACCCCTGTTCCCTGGTCTGAGCTCCTGTCCTCCAACTATCAGTCCTTTAATGGACACCTAGCTCTTATGCCACTTAATAGGCTGGAATGCCTCTTCTAAGCTAAAATATGCTGGTATGGGAGTCAGTCCTCAGATTTAAAGAGGATACACAGATGATCAAGTGCTTCTGCAGGTGGTCACTTGACTGGCTGTCAAAGATGGAAGTTCTCAAACCTTCTCACAGTGAACTGCACAAGAACAATCTGACCAAGCCTCCCACAGCACTTATTTATCCGCATAGTGTAAGAAAATAAGAAAAGCCATGCTGGATCAGACCAGTGGTCCATCCAGTTCAGTATTCTGTTCACATGTTCACCAGCTGTACATAAGATTGCTCAAGCAGGATGAGTATAAGACTCCACCTGTCCAAGCTCCTCAGCAACTGGTATATGCAGGAATGCCACCTCTGGTAAGTACACAGCCAGCAAGGCTTGTAGCACTGATAGTCTCGTCCAGGAATTTATCCAATCCCCTTTTAAAGTGATCCAAATTGGTGGTCATTACCACTTCCCATGGAGGTGAATTTGAGAGTTGTGTTATGTAAAGAAGTATTTCCTGTTATCTGTCCAAACTCTCCCACCAATCAGTTTCATATCCACCGTGACACAGGATGTGCAGTACATACCCAAGACAACATAGAAACATAGCAAGTCAGAAGGGGCCTCCAGGGCCATCTAGTCTGACCGCCGGCTCTAGCCGGCTCCGCTCACGACATGTCCACCATGTGCATGTCCAGCCTATCTTTGAACACCCTCACCAATGGGGCCTCAATGACCTCTCGTGGAAGCCCATTCCACACCCTCGGGGTCCTAACTGTCAGGAAGTGCTTCCTGGCATCTAAAGGGAACCTGGATTCCCTGAGCTTTGCTCTGTTGGAGCGCGACCTGCCTTCCTCTGCAGGGGAGAACAGGTCTCTACCCATCTCCATGTGACACCCCCTCACATACCTGTATGTTGCCAACATATCCCCTCTGAGTCTCCTCTTCTCCAGGCTGAAGAGACCCAGTTCCCTCAGTCTCGCCTCATACCCCATCCCCTGCAAACCGGCCAC
>NW_025336543.1:1259524-1330531 GCF_004798865.1 Varanus komodoensis
TCAGCCTGGAGAAGAGGAGACTCAGAGGGGATATGTTGGCAACATATCCCCTCTGAGTCTCCTCTTCTCCAGGCTGAAGAGACCCAGTTCCCTCAGTCTCGCCTCATACCCCATCCCCTGCAAACCGGCCACCAACCTTGTGGCCCTACGCTGCACTGACTCCAACCTGGCTATATCCTTTCTGTAATGAGGGGCCCAAAACTGAAAGCAATACTCCAGTTGCGGGTGCACCAGAGTCGTATACAGTGGTAGTAATACCTCTCTCAATCTAGAAGCCACACTTTTGGCTATGCAACCAAGGGTGGTGTTCGCTCTCTTGACCACCGCATCACACTGCTGACTCATGTTTAGCCTGCAGTCAACCAGCACCCCGAGGTCCCTTTCACAAGTGCTGCTCTCCAGCCACTTGTCCCCTAACCTGTACTAGTGACACCCATTCCTATGCCCCAAGTGCAAGACCTTGCATTTATCCACATTGAACATCATCCTGTTGTCTCCTGCCCACTTCCATCGTCTGTCCAGATCCTTTTGGATCTGGAGTACCTGCTCCTCAGTTGTGGCCACCGCTCCAGTTTTAGTATCATCTGTGAATTTGATCAGCAGACTGTTCACCCCTTCTTCCATGTCATTTATAAAAAGATTAAACAGGATCGGTCCCAGGACAGAGCCCTGGGGGACCCTGCTTGTCACTGGCTGCCATCCCGATGATTCCCCACTAATGGTTACCCTCTGCTTTCGGTCAGTCAACCATGCCCTAATCCACCAGACAGTGCTTTGGTTTATCCCAAAACTTCTCAGTTTCTCCACCAGGATATCATGGGGCACTTTGTCAAAGACCTTGCTGAAGTCCAGGTAAACCACATCCACTGCATCCCCTCCATCTAGCCATCTCGAAACCTTGTCATAGAATTCCACAAGGTTTGTCTGGAAGAACCTGTTTTTGTGGAAGCCATGTTGTGTGGCTGTCAGCCTCCCTTCCCTTTCTACATAGCATCATTAGATCTCTATTATGAGTCTTTCCATTGTTTTTCCTACAATGGACGTAAGGCTAACTGGTCTGTAATTCCCCATGTCCTTTCTACTATCTTTTTTGAAAATTGGGACCACAGATGCCATCCTCCAGTCCTCTGGAACTTCACCTGTTCACTACAAGGCCTCAAAATTGGAGGCCAGAGGGCATGAGAGAACCCCTGCCAACCCTCTTAGTACTCTTGGGTGTAACCCATCAGGGCCTGGCGCCTTTGTAATGTCCAATGCCCTGAGGAGCCCCTTGAATTCTGGGGGGGTGACTCTAATCTGTGCCCCTAAGTCCCCGGCCTCATCTAATCTCCTATGAGGATCTCCCCCATCCTGCTTTGGGGAGAACACAGAGGCAAAATAGCCATTTAGCATCTGTGCCTGATCCCTCATATCAGTCACTGGATCTCCTTCCTCCTTATTTAGTGGTCCCACCACTTGGCTCCCCTTCCTCTTCCTGTTTACATACTGAAAGAAGCCCTTTTTGTTGCTCTTGATATTCTTGGCAAGTCTCAGCTCCTTATCAGTCTTAGCCTTGCAAAGAATACTTCTGCAACAGGCCTCCTCCTCCTCCCGGTACACCCTTTTGTCTATTTGCCCCAGTACCCATTCCCTATGGAGGTTCCTCTTTCATCTAATCCCTCTAACCACCTCCTTTTGCACCCATGGCAGCGCTCTCCTCCGCCTTCCCACCTTACTAACTAGCGGTATCGTCAAGGCTTGCGCCTCCAAAACCTCCCTTTTCAGTGCCATCCACCCCTCCTCAACTCACTTACCTTCCAGTAACCTATCCCAGGAGACTTTCCCCAGTCTGGCCTTCAGTTGGCCAAAGTTGGTCCTCTTTAAGTCCCAGCTTCTAGTGCTCGACCTGCTGCACGTCCCCTGATCTCAAAGCAAAGGATGGAGTGATCACTTGCATCCAGAGCTCCCCTAACCTGTACTTCATCTATCAGCTCCTCTCTATTGGTCAAGACCAAGTCAAGGATGTTTCTCCCCCTCATCGCCTCTCGGACCGTCTGTGTGAAAACCCTCCCTCTATAGCTTCTAGGAAGCAACGTGACCTGGCTGTCATTGCTGAGTGAGTCTCCCAACTAATATCCGGGAGATTGAAATCTCCCATAATTACTGTGTCTCTTCCCTGAGATATCCTTAGAATCAGGACATCATCCAGGGTCTCAAGTTGACCTGGAGGGTGATAACATACCCCCACTGTCAGGTCTCTTTCCCTGTCAAAACCCCTAAGTTTCACCCAGACTGCCTCTGCCGAATCCCCATCTGTGCTGTATTCTATCTCACTGCATCCTATCCCTTCCCTGACGTATAAAGCCACGCTCCCACCCCTTTCCCTCAGTGCCCCTCAGCAGGGAGTCCCCAACAACAATCACCCGCTGCCGTGTCTTCCCAGTGGTGGTGGGCAGCCGTGCCCTGGCCATCGCCTCTCTTGCAGTGGCCCTTTTGCTGCTTGTGGTCCCAGGCTGTGGGTCCTGCTGGTGCCCCGAGGCCTCATCAGCCCCAGCCTCCCCAAGCGGAGAGAACCTGTTTCCCAGCTCCAGATTGGTGTCAGGAGAAAGAGGAGGCCGTGCTGGCCTCCTCCTCCTGTGGGTGACATGCCTCCATGTCTCCATGGCCGCTCCTCCTGTGGCCTCTCCCTCAACCCTCTGTCCAGAGGGCGGCTGCTCCCGGGGGGGCCTGGAGAGTTCTCTTGGCCTTCAGGCATCTCAACTCCTCCTCTAGAAGGACCACCAGCTTGCACCGAGGGCAAGTATATCCCTGCCTCTCCTGGGGAAGAAGGGGGAACATGTCACAGGTGTCACAGTGGACAGCAACACCTGTGACTCCCACCAAGGCCATCTCCTGGTCTGCCATTGGGAACTCTTTCGAGACCCTACCTTGATCCCCTGCCTTGTCTGTCCTGCAGTACCCCTCACTTGCCCAGTTCTCCCAGACAAAAACACACACACACACACACGGATAAAATTTAAATTGGAGGAAAAACAAAGCAAAGCACAGCACCAAAAAAACCAAAAAGAAAACAAAACAAAAACAAAGCAATAAAACAAAAAACAAAATCCTCAGCCTCCCAGGGAAGGGAGTCCCCACGCAGCTGGGACCACAGCTAAGGGACGCAGACAAGGGAGGACACCTTATCAGCCACTCAGGCTGGTGGCTGCACCCCCGCTCCCTCCTGGCCCCTCTGGCCTTTCTGGCCCCGCCCCCTTCCTCTCTGCTGCTCCTGACCCTCTGCTCCTCTGCCCAGCTCCTGCCTTGCCTTCACCAGTCCCCTGGCCACTCGGCACTCTCTCCCAGCCTGTGCCTCTACTGCTCTGCCAAGAGGCAAGAGCCAAAAGGCCCAAAAGGCAAGAGCCAAAAGTACAGTAAGAACTGTATTACTGAATCAGAGGTCTGCCTGCACCAATATTCTATTTCTAGCAGTGAATAGATTGAAGTTTTTAGAAGCAAAGCCTGCAAGTCAGACCATACTGTTTGGGAAGGTACACAGCCTCCAAATAGTAAGCATCCATTTAGCTACCCTTTCTTTCATTAATTTGCCTATATGAGGATTAGAATTTGGAAAATATTGTAGGAATTGCAACATTCCTGCAGCCAAAGGGTCAAATCCATTTCACAGAACCTCTTGTGAGGAGCATTCCAGTGATTGGTAAGGGCAAAGAGGAAAAGCCAAAAGTAGCTAAGCTTTAGGTAAGGCTTCTCAGCCTTTTACAATGGGGGGGTAGTGAGGACAAAAACCAGGAAACCACCCAGCTGGTGTTTGGGAGAAAGCAGAAGTTCCTTGTAACCGTTCCTCTCTCCTCTGCCTGTGAATTGATATTGATGCCTTTGTGTGTTCATTTGCTTTCTGCATCCCTACCAGAGAAAAATGGACACAGCTACTGAGTGAGGCCATTTATCCATCTAAACCAGTATTTTCTCCTCTGAAGGCTGTCAGCAGCTTTCCTCCTTTCTGGCTCTTTCAATAGAAATTCATTAACTGGAAATTTTGGAGAATTAACTTGGGATTGTCTTTAGGCAAAGCACCAGAGATGGTCTACCCCTGAACTATAGTTCCTTCCAAACATATGAGCTCAAGGCCATGCGTGGCAGGATTTGGACACCCCATCCACATCTTTTTAATTCCCCTGCTCCTGCTCATGCCCACCGTTGCCTGAGCTGCAACGAGAGAAAGGTGAAAAAGCAGGATGCAGGAGTGGAAAAGGCGCAACTCCAAGGGGCTCTTGTCAGTGGGTCCCTGTTGGGATGCTGGTCCTTGGCAGGTGTCTAAACGCATCCACTTTATTTTTTATCCTAGTTTCCCCTCATTCCCTGTGTGCTGCTTTGTGCATCTCTCCACTCCTTCCATTTTATGTGTGGAGGCAGAGGTGTACTTTATGCATGTGTCTGTCTTGCCATGTTTCAGTTGGCCAGATGTTAGGACTGAAAAGAGGGACATGTCTGTCCTTAGTTTATTTTTGGTGTTGTTGTAGCAATCATAAATACTGTGTGTGTGCATATACACACAAAGGCTTGGATGTTCTTCCTGGAAGGGAAGCTGCAGGTCTAAATACAACATCTTTGGAGAGCACACACAACCCCAAGGTTGAAAATAAGAGCTCGCTGCTTACCTTCCTTTCCATGTAAATTTGCTAAGTGACATGTTGACCTATGCTGTAGTCCAGGGAAAGCTCTGCTATATTTAGCACAGTGCCACTTTCCTAAAGTGAAACCAAGGGCACAGCAGGTTGAGTAACACTAAGTGAAGCAGCAGAATAAATTAGCCAATCATCTGGTTTTTGTTTTTAATACTGATAAGATTTTAAATCAAGTAAAAATGAGACTCATACTCATTTGCACAGCTGGATGTCTAACATTCTGTCTTGTGTGAATATAACCTATGCTGTGTTCTGCCTGCACCAAGGGAATAAAGGGACTGTTTAGAATGAAGGGGGAAATTTTACACCACAGAAACAAACTCAAGACATTTAAGTTCTTACATGCAAGGACAGCAAGTTTTGGGACCAAATTAATACTGAGTTTTTTGAACCTGTAACATTCGAGAGTGTGAGTCAAGTGCCCTAATCATACATAGCACCAAAAAAGAGGCAAGCAAATGCTCAGCAGTTTCTATACATTGCTTTCCTAATCCAGGATCACTCCAACATACTGTCCCGTGCTATCTGATTAACTGAAACTTCCCTTGCCCTACCATTTTTCTAACATTTATTTTCCGGGCAAGTAATTCTTGATCCAGACAGCATTCTCATTTGCATGTGGACAGTTCTGATTGCACGACTAACGATCATTCATGCATTTCTGTTCCCTGAAGAATTTGGAGTAACTGATGGAAGTTGTGTTACTGCTGCAGCCATTTGCTGATGTGCCTTGAAACATTTGCTCTGCATGCTTGCCATTGTTACTACACACCACAGCTGCAATACTCCAGCACCACAAAGATGCGAAAAAGCCCCGAAACCTCCCGATGTTACTCAAGAAACGATGCCATACAAATGCCTTCTGAACTGACTGGCGGTACTTGTTGAAACATTGTAAGGGGAATTTGAGTAGATTGCCTGTGCAGACAAAGCCTGTGTAAGCTCCCTCTCAAAATGTTGTAAGAAAGCTTGCCAGCCAAATGCAGAAGTGGCTTTCACCTTGGAATGTATGCACTTCTTAATGTCCAGCGCCACTCTTGGTTGAACATTTGCTTAAGTTCCACTAAGTAATTCCTTTGAGGAACCGTGGGCATCTGGATTTTTATCCCTTCAGCTCTCTTGAAAACGGTGTCATGATATTATTCTTTAAGGGAAGTGATATTTAAATCAGGCTTTGGAAAGGAGAAGACAAGCTGTGGCTAAGGCCAGACTGATAAAGGAGCAAGTCAAGACAGCCTGCTTGTCCCACCCCTCCCAGTGTAACTGCCAACTGCCCTGGGACTTCTGCTGAAGCAAAAAAGGAAGGCCCTCTGCTGTTGACCAGAGGAGTAAAGGAAGTGGCGACTAGCTAAGCAAGAACACCAGCAAAGGAAGGTTGACCTTCCCCCGTGACAGTCAGAAATTAATATCTGCAACCCACCACTGCATTCTGGCATTGTCTCCTTCCTCCCCACCCCACCCGCACCCCCATTCCACTACCTCCCCTTCTCTTATGTGTCTTGGTTTTTCAGTTACTTTTTCTCATTTGTAAGTCTAAATAGAGCAGTGCCTGAGGTTCATTTCTGGATTGCTTGAGCTACTTTAGGAGATGGTGTTTGTCGGAAAAGCAGGATTAAAATATGTCAAACAAACCAGACAACTGGAAAACTAGAAAGAGGATGCCAAAGCATCTCTGCAACTTGGACATCCTAAACAGATCACAAGGCAAATCATATCCCCAAAAAATCTGTGAAGCATCTAGAACAAAATGTCAGAACAGGGCCTCCATAATTTATGTAATGGTCATTTTTTTCTGTCTAAATACTTTGGCCTTCATCACAAGTCATGTAGCAACAAATACTTATTAGCCACAGAATTCCCCAACATGTGTTTACACATGTATATGATGTCTTCACCTTTCATGTGTGCACCAGGAAACAGTAATGTAACAGCACAGTAATTATAATATCTGACACTGATCAAAACTGAGGTGTGCAGTCATTTATGCATGAATCTTTAGACTTATGGAAGGAAATGTATATGGAACCTTCATGGTACATGCTTGCTGCAAGGAAACACTGTGTAACCACAAATTACTGCCCTTATTAGATGTTCTAACTGCTATCTTACAACAGTTAAACAACTGTACAGGGAGTGACTCTTGGTATCATAAAATAAATTACAATGGGAAAGATGTAAACAAATGAAGCTTTTACTAAATCAATGCTTCATCTTGGTGGTGATTACCCCCAACAGTGACTTTGCCTAGGGCAGAAAGAGATTCCTTAAACTGGAGATTCCAAGGATTTCCTCCCAAAACCTATAAAAACCATATGCTTTGCAGACACAATTTATCATCAGTTAACTGGGTTCATAACAGTTTCAGTTAAGCCAAGATTCTAGAATCCATTACCATGCTTATTGTGTCATTTGAAACAAAGATCCTGGGTTGTTTCTCCCAAACAAGCCAGGATGTGCAACCCAATAGCAATCCTGTTTTATAATCCTGGCATGATTCAAGGTCATGGGTTTGGCCATTCCAGTAAATGTTCAGTCTAGCTGACTGTGCAAGAGAGGCCAAGTGGGAGTGAACTGGCTGCATGTGCCAGCATGTATCTCATTCATGGTAATCCAGGACTCTGTCTTAATGTTATGACACAGGAATCTTGTTCAGCAAGATGCATTCACATTCGTGCATTGTTTGCAAAATAATAATTCTTATACTGATTAAATAATTCTCTGTTACTTGTTTTATCCTCAGTGCAGAAAAACTCTCACAAGTTTCATAAGACTTTTCTCTATTCGTGCATGTATGAAACATGTTCTTAGAAACCATGGATTCCTCAAAGAGAAGGTTAAAAATGCCCTGAATTATCCATCACCAAGTACAGTGATAGCCACAAATGCAGATACCTTGAAAAAAAAAGTCCTAGAAAATACATGGAGGCAGAGAGATCAAACAGCAACTGAGAAGTGGATAGGGTACAAAATAGCAGGAGTAGACCAAAATAAGCCCTTATAACTCCCAGCATTCCACAGCCAACTCAGTATTGTGCCCTGAATTATGTTGTTTCTCCCTTGTTCACTGTGTTACCTACCCCTGAAACAAAAAAATGTATTGAGTTATAGGCAAAACAAATATTTTCTATCAAAATCTAAAAGACTGGAGGCAAAGATTAAGACAGACTTCAGGTTCTTCTTCATACAAGACAGAATGAAATTATGGAACTTACTGCCACAGGATGCTGTGAGCATCACCATCATAAATGTCTTTTTAAAAGCTATTACAGAATTACATGGGGGGACCAGGCACGTTAGCAAGCAGCCTTGATAGCCAAGCTGAAAAGTGAACACTCCATTATCAGAAGCAGTGTACCTGATTACCAGGTGCTGGGGCAGATAGCCAGAAATTGTTGTCGTCGTCGTCATCGTCATCATCATCATCATCATTATTGTGCCTGCCCTGCTTGTGAACTTCTCTGTGGCACCAGCCTGGCTACTATTTGCGGACAGAATGCTGAGCTAAACGGACCCACAGCACAGTAATTATTAGCTTCCTTATTTCAACAGAGACTGCTTCAGCTTTCTTGGTTGTCCAGATTAATTTAGCTCCCCTCTTAATAGTCTGTTAGGACAAAACATTTTGGAAAGATGATCACTTTAACCAACTGATCCTAAACTTCCCCTTGATTTCAATGGGGCTTACTTCCAAGCAATCTGTTTGCAATTGGAGTATTGCTGATCCCATCTGAGATATCCCAAAAGAGGTTTTTCTTTTTTAAAAAATGTCATGAATATCCACCTTCAGAAAGTTAACATAATCATAGGTAATTTTCAAAAGAAAATTGATTTCATTAACTTGAATTTACATTAACCACAATACCAAAACACAATGATGGACTAGACTTGGGCATCAAACAGTGTATCCCACACGGGAGACCACAGCAGTACCCACACAATTGCTAGGTTCCCAGGAATCAGAAGATCTAAGCAGAGAAACATTTACATTTTCCTTGAAGTAACTGTAAAGGTTGGCCCATTAAACTCAAAAGCTACAATCAACACAAGGAAACAAAATCTTAGGTTACAAAATGATAGGCACGGAGTCAAACAGCTGCCAAGCCTCATCTCTTAAGTGCTGGTGGTGGATCGTGCAAAGAGGACATTAATCCCTTTGAGGATTTTCCCAAGGTCTCTTTTCGAATCACCAGACTCTTGGATCATAAGTTGCCACAGATCTCCAATAGTATGTGGGAGAATTCCAGGTCCCACTGTGATGTCTTTATTCAAAGACAGAATTAGCAAATTGGAGGCAGAGAGCTGTTTAGTCATTTGTTCAAACAGGCTGGGGTTTTTGCTGTTTTTAAAGGAAAATCAAACCCAACCAAGAGTGGGAGAACTGGCTTCCCAAAATCCTCAAGGGAACCAAAATCTAAGTTACATCTGCTGTGGAAAAGGTGTGAGTGGCAGCCAAACATGGTCTGCCCAAAACAGATCAGGAAATGCTTCAGGAGTAGCCAGAACCACAATCCAAGCTTCACCGCATGTCAGCCAGGGACGCAGAAAACTGACTGGGGAGTTTAAATTTAGACAGGTAAACATGCAAGAAGGAAGAGTTGGCATCTATTTAGGCTTAGCCAAGTAGTAAGATGGTGGGGGAAGGGAGATGAATCAACAAGGCTATTGACAGGATAGAACCTACAGCCTCCCACATCTGAGTTCAAAGAGATGGGAAATAAAGATACAGAACTAGGGGAATAACAGCTTTCCAGTGATGTCTACTGAAAGAAATGTGACACCTACACATTAACCATATAGGACTGGGGGACTAGCATCATTTCAGTGATGTCTGCTCAAAAAATGTGACACCTACACATTCTGGGATTCCCCGCCCACTGCAAGCAGCAGCCATTAAATTAAAGTGGGGTTAGAAAATGCTAATATCATGTAATGTATTTCTTTGGGTATAGTTTATTTATTGATTTATTAAAGTTATATCTTCCCTTTCTATGACAAGCAGTGCTCAAGACAGCTAATAACAAAGACATAAAAGATAGAATTAAAAATATAATTAAAACACAAAACCCAATCAATTAGAACACATCAGTAAAAATTAAGAAATAAACATCATACACCGATTAAAGCCCAATTCAGAACTCCAAAATCAATTTAAAGACCATGGGCCTGTCTGAATAAAGCACCTTCACCTGCTGGTAGAAAAACAACACAGATGGAACTCTCTTAGGAAGGAATTTCAGGGCCTTGGAGAAGCAACTGAGAAGGCCCTGTTTCTCATTCCCACTCAATGTACCTGTGAAAATGGTAGGACATTAAAAAGGGACTCTTCCAAGGATTTTACAACCTGGGAAAACATGTATGGAAGAAGGCAGTCTCAGGTTATGAAGGACTTTATATGTCATAACCAGCACTTCCTTGGCATTGTGCTCAGAAGCAGAGCAATGATGTTTTAAAATGGGATTCATATAATTAGCCCCAATTACCAGAAATAGGAAATATGTTATATCAGCTCAAGCTTTTTATTTATCCAGTCCAGTATTGTCTACTTGGACAACAGTGGCTCTCTAAAGCCTCCTGGAGGGTTCTTGCCTGGCATCTGCTGTTTGTTTTAGCTGAAGATGCCTTGAACCAAACCTGGAACTTTCACTGAGATATACGTAGGTCCCTCTCAGACATGAGAGGAATACATTGGCCTGTGGCAGTCACAGACCCCACAATGTCTTATCAGGCCTGACTCTCTCTGGCCAAGCATGGCTTCCACATCAACTGCTTTTTGTGTTGCCTTCTGTGTGTCCTAAGAGGAAATAAAGCAGCATGATTTAGCACAGAACCATATAATAAATGGCTTTATAGAGCTTAACACAAAATACTTTTTCTGCCTTTTTGGTAGTAAGATTAATTGCTTTAATGATACTCAGCTGCAGAAGTTCAAACAATGAATACTGGCATTAAAGTTGATATAAGCTTAAAGCTGAGGTCTTATACAGATCACAGACACTTGGTTTCCTTTCTTGCATTTTGCAAATAGGATCCTTCCCAAACTTGCTGTTGGAGATTCTTTTAATTAGAGATGGGAGGTTTAACCCAGGAACTTTCCACATAAAGCTACACCCAACCCCCCTTTAAAAGCTTTTTCTATGCAAGCAATAAAAGCTGGCTGCTTTGGGGGGAACTATTTTCTGTACAAAGTCATTTTATTTATTTATTTATTTATTTATTTATTTATTTATTTATTTATTTATTAAAACATTTTTATGCCGCCCCATTCGCCGAAGCCTCGGGGCGGCTTACAACATAGATAAAACAAGTTAAAATCCATATAAAATAATCTTAATTAAAACTCACATTATAAAATAAGCCGCCCTGGCCAGATAAAATTCAATTGTATTTAGCATTTAAAATGTTGCTTAAATAAAAAGGTCTTAGGCTGGCGCCGAAAAACAAATAACGACGGCGCCAGGCGGACCTCTCTGGGGAGCGCATTCCATAACTTAGGCGCCACCGCTGAGAAAGCCCTTCTCCGAGTAACCACCCTCCTAATTTCTCTCACGGAGGGCTCCCGGAGAAGGGCCTCTCCCGCCGATCTCAGGGGGCGACTGGGCAAATATGGATGTAAGCGCTCCTTCAGGTAACCAGGACCCAAGCCGTTTAGGGCTTTATAGGTCATTACCAACACCTTGAATTGGGCCCGGACTTCAATGGGGAGCCAGTGAAGCTGACGGAGAACTGGCGTCATGTGAACATAACGTCCAGTCCCCGTCAGCAGCCTGGCAGCTCTATTCTGAACCAATTGAAGTATCCGGACCGTCTTCAAGGGTAGCCCCACGTAGAGCGCGTTACAGAAGTCAAGACGGGAAGTCACCAGCGCATGAGTCACTGTTGCAAGGCAGTCGTACTCCAGGTAGGGGCGCAGCTGATGAATCAGCCGAAGCTGGAGGAAAGTGCTCCTCGCCGCTGTTGTCACCTGAGCTTCAAGTGAAAGCTCCGGGTCGAGGAGCACTCCCAAGCTGCGGACCTTGTCCCTAGGAGGGAGTGCAACCCCATTCAGGACAAGGTTCAGGTCACCTTCTCTGAAGCCCGAACCGCCAACCAACAGGACCTCCGTCTTGTCTGGATTGAGCTTCAGTTTATTGGCCCTCATCCAGCCCATTACCTCGGCCAGGCACCGGTTCAGTACAGCCACTGCCTCACCTGGATTGGTGGAAAACGAGAGGTAGAGCTGGGTATCATCAGCATACTGATGGGTCCGCAGCCCACACCTCCTGATGACCTCTCCCAGCGGTTTCATGTAGATATTGAACAGTAAAGGGGACAAAATGGAACCCTGCGGTACCCCATGGCAAAGCTGCCATGGCGCAGAGCCATAGTCCCCCAACACCACCTTCTGGAATCGGTCGTTGAGATAGGAGCGGAACCACCGCAAAGCGGTGCCTCCGACCCCCAATTTTAATCCTTTCCAGGATGTTTTATGAATAGTGGGTTCTTCCTTACACTATCCCAATGCTTTTTGAGTGGAATTTAGCTGGTTTACATTGTATTACTACGTAAGTGTTCTTTTTCAAAGGTTTTTTCCCCCCAAAGAGCAAAAGTGTAAGAGTATTGTTCAGTATTGCAGAACATCTTTTTGAATGTATTTTGCTAAGCAAGGACAGTTTCATTACCTGCAAAGAAGTGAAATAAAATACTTTTTTGACCTACATACAAACATAAGACACTGCTAGGTGAGATAAACAGTTCTGTCCCATAACAATAAAGATATAGCTAGCTTACCTGATGACACTTGTGGAGGAGGGTGTCTGTTTCTCTGGACAAATCCACAATAGAGGCATAGTACTAAACCAGATGTGACAATTATCCCTTAACAGCAGTCGCACAGTAGCAGCCACAGGAGGAACGGGACAGCTAAACCACGAGTGCATTGGAGGCAGAGAGCCAAACCACCTCTCCTCCCTGCTCCCATGATCCCACTCTAAATAGATATACACTCCTATGTGGAGAGACAGAGCTCACGGCCATGGAGGAATTTAAACAAAGCTACTCACCCAAAACTAAAGGTTTGCTGAATTGTATTGAGCACCGTTTTGGGGGAAGAAAATCACCTGGCTGGAAAAGGTGCAATTCCCTGTTGGAAAAATCATCTGGCCGGATGTGTACATAGCAACTGCAGATAATGACTGTAAAAACCAGCAACTTTTTTTGAAAAGCAAAAAAATTGCAAAATGGTTCAGGGAAGAAGGTAGGGCACTGTGTTGCTAATTAATAATCGTATCATGGCTAATATCCACTAGATTTTCATGAATCACAATTGCAAAGAATGCACCCTTGAATGAATATTGAATTGTCCTAAAATAAAGCTATGTGAAATTAAGCCAAAGCTACACATTGTAAAATCCAGCTGATTTCAATGGGAAAGGTTAAAGCATATACTTTCATTGGTCCATTAAAGAAAATGGGACTTATAAACATTAGTAGAACAGGAGCTCTTGTGCATCAACCACTTGCAAAATGCAGTTTCCCTGAAACAAAAGCACCGTATGAAAGGAAGACAAGCAAACAGTGCACCCATTAAATGTGAAATAGAAATGCATGTGCAGCAACAGAGAACTGGTATGCAGAAAGGCCCTGACTTGGCCTAATATTCCAAAGGTATATAAAAGGTAGATTGGGATCTACTAATAGATTTCTGGATTTTTTGCAAGAATTTTTAACTCTCAATTGTTTAACAACAAAATGACCTCCCACCCACCAACCTCTACTGTAAATTATACTTCTAAAATTAAAAAAAACTTGAGGTTACCAGGAGTGGATTTTAACAAAAGAGCTGTGAGCTCCATTCAGTTCTCATACGCGGAATAAAATTATGAGGTCAAGATCTTATTAATTCCATGTATTTATTTCGCACCAGGCTCCAGTTGGTGTATATTGGTGATCTAGTAAAATACATAATTGTTTTTACACACCTAAAGCCTGTCCAGCCCCAACCAGGACACTTCTGTTTTTGCAAATCCTGTATCTTGCAAAATCAGGACGTAACTATGAACAGGAATACCTAGGGATGCCGCTGGTGGGAGAGGGGGCATATAAATATTTTAAATAAATAATAGGGAGAACCTTTGGATCTTCTAAAAACAATAGGGTCTCAGATGTGCAAAGAATACCCCAAAAACAAAACTGAAAAGGAGTGAGCAAAAACGTTATAACAACACTGCAGCTTAGAGTTAATGTAACAAAACTCAGTAACAGCAAGTATGAAGACAGCCAAGGAGATCTGCTAGTGTTACATCTACCAGACAAACTGGGAAGGCACCCCTTTCTAATAGAGAGGAATCTCTTTCTGACACCCTTGGGCACAGAAACCTGAGATACGAAGCCTGGGAACGCAGGAAATCTTGTGCTGGAGTAAGGCCAGTTTGCCTGTCCAATTCTGCCTCCTACTCTGAATTGGCACTTGGATCCCACAAAGTTTCCTTCTTCGTATACTATTCCAATTTCTTTGACAGAAGAAATGAAAACCTGCTTTCATTAATTGCTGGCACATTTACTTCCATGTTCCATATATGGTAATTTTTTAAAAACTCACATTCTCTCAGTATTAAATCCTTAAATTTCTGTTTGTACAGCTTTGCTTTTTTGCTTGCGTGCGTCTGTGTGTGTGTGTGTGTGGAGGGGGGGCGCATTTATCCTCCCAGTGATAGTATATCCACCAGCTTCATTTGAACCACATGAGCTATTTGATACAGAAAAGGAAGTTGAGGAGTTGCGCATGAGATGTTCGAGGAGGATGCCAACTTATGGCCTGTCAGCTTGATCTGGCCCACAGGAGCATTTGATATGACCTCTCAAATCATATAGCTGAATCAGGTAGAAGCTACACATGGACCCCATACGTATATTCCTAATTGGATGAACAACCATATGTAACTGGATGCTGAGAGCATTCTTTCTCAGTCCAGTCTCAGAACCAGGGCTGTACATGTGTAGCCCAGCAAACAATGCTGGCATTCTTCCAATAATTTGATCAGGAAAGCAGTAGGAGCCCCACCTTCCCAACCAAACAGCTGATTGTCAGAATTTCAGCTTTCTTTTGAGCAAACTCCCCACACTCAGAGCTCAGGCTACCATGCACACAAGCCCCTTGTGCCCTAATGCGGAAACGGAAGAGTATAATTCATGCAATGGCCTTTTAAGACACCCCCCACACACATTTTAGCACTACTGATGCAGAAGTGTTAATTACTGAGTGTGCATTGTCAAAATATCTTCCCAACAGTTTGCATTTCTGTAAAAGGGATATGACATTCTTCTTATCACTGAATGCACTGAACTAATGAAAATTGAACTCTTCTTCAATATCCTCTATTACCTTGATATGGAAAATGGTTGTACAAGTGTTACATGCAGTTACAAGCTGTTTGTGTGGTATCAATAATCATAGTCTATGTTGTACATTTTGTGAACTGTTATTCCTTTCTCTCCTTTTTAATTTAAATATCCTCGATGTTCGTCTGGCACACTACTGCAGCCAAGATTTCCTTGCTAGATATATATCATCCATTTGTGCAAAGCCGGCACTGGACACTGGAGTACTCGTTGAAGCACAGTTTATAATTTTGTGCCATGTTTGTTTGTTTGGAAAAAGCAAGGCTATTTACCTGGCTCATACACATTACAGAATAAACACAAACAGAAGACTGATATGGACAGTACAGGAATAGAATAGACTGTATCTGCAAAATGCACACAAAGAAATCACAGAGGAAACAGATCACACTGGCTGGCATATGAATTGATAAAGTGACACATCCACAAAAGAAATTGGGAAAGAGGAATCAAACAGAAAGCTTTGGCTATTGAGCAATCTAGAAAATTAAATAAATCCCAGTTCCAGATAGATGGAAGATATATACATTTTCACATTGTGATTCTGAATTATTCTCATTATTTGTGTGAAGACTGATGGCAGGATACTTGCTCACATTTCATCCCATCAAGTGGCTTAACTTGCATCAGTTTGGCAAGTGTGGGTATTTATTGGCATTGGTGAACTACACACACACACACACACACACACACACACACACACACAACAGACTTGGGATTTCACTACAGAACCTAGAAGATACCAGGGCTATATTGAACAAATAGATGACACATGCATTTTTATTATGACCAGCACCTGTACATATAGAAAGTGTTCATTTTGTCATACAATACTGAACATGAAAATGTATGAATCCACCAGATGAAGATGATCAAGAAACCAAACAATATCACAACCATATACCCATTGCTCAGATAAAAGCCATTTTGCAATAATGTACTGGTTTCTTATAAGATGGAATGTGGATAAAGAAACTGACACATCAACTGCCAATCACACCAATGTTTTACATCTTCCTGTGTAGTCTGAACCACCTGAATGATCCAAAGATAAGAGCACTGGTCATTCTTCATATAACTGGATGTTCAATATCTCCATAAACAGACCTGGCATGGGCATCAAGAGCCAGTGCAGTGTAGTAGCTAAGAGTGCCGGACTAGGGCTCAGGCAATCTAGGTTATAGTCCCTGCTTGCCAATGGAGCCAAATGGGTGGCTTTACCCCAGTCACAGACTCTCTTGCAGGGTTGTTGTTGTGGAGCTAAGATTGAGAGCAGGGGGAAGAGAACAACTTTGAATTTGTTATAACAAAAAAGCTGGATATAAACCGAATGAATAGATTAATTAAATAAATAAATTGGAAGGGTTGGAGAACACTACTATACAGAGCAACTTCAAGGTATTGGAAGCAATTCCCATAAGTTTTTTTATTGGACACAAGTCACACTTTGCCTTTGTTTCCTGAAGTTCACGGTACACTCTGCCCTAGCTAGAAAGCTTCCAGAATTCCTGACCATCTAATCTTCACATTATAAGGAATAAGACACCCTCTTCTGCTAAAAATTACCTCAAAATCATACAATGGCAGTCAGCTGTATTACAAAGAATGAAACAGGTTGCAACCACAGGCACTGAAATGCAACTTGACTTTCATAAATACAAGGCAAGTAATACTTAGCTACCATTAAAATGTTTAGGCCTAGTTGTCTCTGAGGCGGGGGGACCTGCATTTGGGTTGTATCAGTTCAGATTTCATGCCTGGATTTATATGCTTCATTGTTCCTTCATATTAAAAAAAAAACTCTCCACATAAAAAGAAAATGTCAGGGCATGAATTCTAGGTCAGTCTTCCCCTAACATGGTGGTTTTCCATTTGCAGGGAGCTATATTTGCGCAGAGGAACACACAGTTACATAAACCCATGCATGTATTCTCACACAGTACACAGTTTTACCACATCCATGAGAAATAGCCTCAACAGTGGCTTGAACTTTTGTAGCAAAAGCCTTTATCAGTCTTCTTCAACCTGGTACCTTCTAAATATATTGGACTCCAACTCCCAGAATCCCTCAGCCAGCACATCAGAAGGCATCGTGTCAGTCAGGAATTTAAGATCATAAATGAAATCTGAAGGCCTTAGAACTTAAACTTCAAAAACTTCTCTTCAAGCAATGGACACTTTCTATTCACATTCACATCCCTTAAACTGCCAGGAAAGTTGGTTGCATCCATAGCTCACACAAGCACCACTAAAAGTGGCATTTGTGCATGGGGCATTAACCACAGTGTTAACAGTTAGGTTAACATGTTCAAAAATACAGATGCAGCATTATATGAAAGAACAAGTACTTGTACATTCTTTGTGTATATATGTGTATGAAAAAAGAAGTATTTAAGTACAAAAGAACAAAAGCAGGATTTGTGTGAATTTAGATTTGTTCAGCCAAGCGGTCAAATATTTGTTTTGTGTACACATGACAATAACCTATGCTAATAATGGTGACACGTATCAGAATGGCCACTCACTGCCCCCCTTGCCCAGCTGGACACTCTGACTGGCAGTCTTGCCCCGGGACCACAGACAGGGTCTTCCTGTTCCAAGATCCAGTTACTAGAGATATCACAGAATCTCCACCACTGCCATTTTTAACAGCATTCCCCCAATATTTAAACAATCCAGAGCTACTTGTCTCTAAGAATGTAATACATGTTTTGCTTGATCTGAACAAAAGTTTACCCTAATCCAAGTTTCTGTCTTCACCAGTGGCTAGAGATGCCATGGAACACCCAACAAAAACAGTGCACACAGCTGACAGCCAGCAATTAGAGGGGAACACTGCCTCCAAGTTTCCATCATAAACTGGTGGAAATCCCCATTTTCCTGGGCTATCATTCCAATGACAGACATTAAAGGTCAAGCAGCAGGGAATCACTGTCCTTCCATGATGCCTTGCTATGACCAGAGCCAAGTGCATTCTTTCAGAATAGGAGGGAAACAGCAGCTCTTCCCCCCTCCAAAATTGTGCATTACTCCAACCCAGTCAGTCAGTCACTCAGATCATCACTGTATTAAAATCTCTAGAAATTGCTCGGCAACTGCCCAAAGTGTCCTGCCTTGGGAAGAGGCTAAGCAAGGCAGCAGACCAGCTCCACCAAACAGCCAGAAGGGAAGTCACAGGCCATCAGGCACAAAAGTGACTGCAGAGTGACCTACCACTAGGTAGAAGGGAGCAGCTATCATGATATAAAGTGTCATGAAAAAGCTGCAAATTGCTATGGAATGTATTATAGTGGCATTTTTACTGCCAGGGAGGGGAAGAGGTCCTTTCAAGCCTTTATGCCTTAGGTACCAAAATAGCTTGGCTGGCTTTAGGTGCTATGCACCTTGATTTGCAGTGAGAACAACAGAAGGCAGCATTTAAGAAAAAAAAATCTAGTCCTACTAGGTCTTCCATACCTTAACAACAGTCAGAAAGTAAATCTAGAGGAACTTCCATGACCAGCATAACTGACCAGAGGTCATGCTAGCAGGGGTTTTGGGGAGATGATGTTCCAAACATGTGACAATCTTCCTTCTTCTCACCTTCAAGTAACCCAACAGCAAAAGCTCTCCTGAAAACCCAAGTTAATATAAACCAAGAGAAAGACAACTAAAGGTGATTAAGTGAATATGAGTTAGTAGTTTGCCTTTGTTGAATGAATGATCGGGCAACTCAGCTCCTCCAGAGTTAAGAGGCAAGAGGATCCCCCACCCACTCAAATGCTTTCTGATTTATATCTTGCTCTTTGGAAGTCCAGTCACCCCACCCAGAACCTGGCCTGTACAATAAATACTAATGAAACCAGGATTTGCACAGTGTTACTTGTGTCTAAGAAAACAGTGCACTATCATACACGCTTATTTCATGCAAACGGAGTCTCCTTCAAGATCAATTAAGTTTACACTCAAGAAAGCGTGCACAGCGTTAAGAGCCTTCACTGGGAAATACCAAGGGTGCCGCTGCGTCTCCTTTCTTGCCTAAGGGCTCGCCACTCATGCGAGGACTCCTTGCCTTCAAAAATGAAAGGGCGCTCTGCACAGCCCCCGAGACACTCTTTCCCTCCTACTCACGCGTGCTTATAGTTGTCCCCCCCACCGCCCGCCGCACAACCCCGTTGAAAGCGGGTCCCGAAGCTACACTCTAGCCCCGGATAGGGTGCCCACCAGCGCGAGGTCACGCGTGTTGACTCGGAAAGAAGTCCCACGAAAACAGGGAAACGGGCCTGACGCGCGTCTCCACAACAAGTCCACCCGTTGTCTGGACGAGGCGTTTCACCTCAGCAGTGCCCAAGCGAGGCCAACGTGCGTTTCCTCTCGCAAGGGGAGGTGTTCAGAAAGGGGGGGGGCAAGACACGTGAAGACGGCGGGGACGGCAAGGCGGCTTCGGTGCTTCAAGAAAGGCGGCGCAGGCAGGCTTGCCCTCCACGACGGCGGGCGCACCAAGCTTCGAGGCAGGCCTGCGCTTTCCTGGCGGGGCTTCTCTCCCACCCGACACCGGGCCAAAAGAGGCGGGCGCAAGGCCAAGAGGCCGGCCCGCCCGACGACGGCGGCGGCGGCGGCGAGGAGCCCCCCTCGGCGCGTGCCCGGCGAGCGGCGCCCCCTACCTGCCTCTCCACGACTCCCAGGGCGGCGGCGGCGGCGGCGGCAAGTTTTTCCTCCTCCGCGCCAAGTTTGTCCCAGCGCTGCCCAGGCTGCAGGTGAGGCGTCCCTCGGCGGCGGCGCGGAAGGCGCGCTCGGGCCAGGCAAGGTCAAGTCGGGAGCCGGCGCAGACCTGCCCCGCCGCCTGCCTCTCGTGCGCCCGCTAATCGCTCGCCTCCAGCCGGCGCTCTCGGAGCCGCACGAGTCGCCGCGCTTCTGGCCGGCCGAGAACAGCAGCGGCGGTGGCAGCAGGCAGAGCAGGCGGCATGCACCGGCACCGTCGTTCCCGCCCGCGGCGACTGGCTGGCGCGCTCGCCCGCTCGCTCGCTGTGTCTATCAGGCTGCAGGAAGGAGTTTGCACCAGCAGGCAACTTTGGGCTGGAGTTTTAACTGCAGCGGCGGCGACGGCAACGGACGGCGCCGAGTGCAGAGCAGAGGGGTCGCGTCGGAGGAAGGCGATCCGGTCCCGGGGGCTCTCCGGCAGCAAGCATCTGCCCCGCCTCCCCCACGCCCCGCGCCCGCCTCTCCCTCGGTCCCTCCCAAGCAAAGCCCCCCCTGGACTCACCCAGCCACCCGGCTCCGCGACAGCGTTGGCGATGAAGGGCAACACCCCGGGGCGAAGCTCCCTACCCCTCCCCGGACAGTGGATGGACCACTTTCATCCTGCCTCTCCTTTCCCATAAGCGCACTCTTGTTTGTGCAAGCCTGAAACGAGCCGGTGCTCGGCTTCCCGGATCCGCACCCGCTCTAGCTGTTGGGTCCCCGGGGAGGAGCCGTCACGGAACCGAACTGAGAATTTCTCCCCACAGCCTTCAGCGACACCGTTTCTCTGAACCCTGCAAGAGCCCGCAGTTCAGCTGTTGCTGAGAGAATCCTAGTTTCTCCTTCCCCAGTTGTCCCAGCTTTCCTACTCTACCCCCGTCCACTATCCTGAAAAGCCCCTTTCCTTCACTGCACCATCTCTGCCTGATTCCTCACACTCTAAAGTGCCCCTAATCCTTTTTCCTAGGACACACATCATCACACAAAGTTGACCTTCTTCTTTTCCCCTCCCCAACTAACCCAATGCAGCTCCTGAGTTACCCGGCCACCACCATCTCCTGTTGTCCCCTGCACTAACACATCATCCATCACCAGGACGCATCTGGCCCACCTTGTGTGGGACCCCTGATGCAGACACATGCTCAGCTCTGACACCCAAAGTCTCCTTTACCCCACCCCCACTGTAGACTCTGCTGCTCCTGAAGAGCAGAATGTGAACAGAATACTTCATTCCTCTCCCACAGCCCCATAGTTTGTGTTTTGTAGTGAATTACATCTAACAAGAGAAGGATTTTCTGACTGTTACAAATTTCTTTGGGGAGGCTTCTGCTTTTCTGGGATTAGGAATCTCTCATCTGCCCTGAGAGACCTGGAAAGAACCTCTATATATTTCAGGTGATTGGTGGCAGAGGTTGTAGTAAAGTTCTGTGACATTTTATTTATTTATTTGAAGTTTTTATATGCCGTCCAATACTAAAGTCTCTGGACAGCTTACACTTCACTTTGCTCATCCACTTCAAAGGAGAGGAATATTATGGCATACACTTTTGTGAAGTAGAGCAGAGAGGGTTTGCAGGGTTTGCAGTAAAAAATTCCTTTTTACTAGAACACCAAGGTCTCCCACCAGGACACAGGTACAGAATGGTAGCTTTGGATAGAGAGACAATTTTCTACTGTAGCCCATGATCCCTGTGGGCATGTCCTTCATAAACCATGTGTCATCCTTAGATGCTGCTTGATATAATAAAATGCCTAAGTGGTAAATAAAATCACTACTCTGTGGCAAATCACTTCAAGATCTCAGTTCATCCCTGGATTAGAGGACACTTCAACAGATGCATTAAGTGTTAACTGTTGGCGGGTGTATGAGTACATGTGGGATAGAATTGGAAAGAGCAGGATCAGCTGCCCTTCACAACCACAGTAATTTGGAGAAAAAAATCCTCTGGGCATCCCATTGCAATGTTTTTGTGCAGCAAGATCCCTTTCTTATGTTCTGTCAAGTCCTCTCTGACCTATGGGGACCCTGTGAATGAAAGCCCTCCAAAATGGCTGTGGTTTTCATTATGGAGACAATAAATCTCATATTTGGCCCTCCTTTTTTGCATTTGTATTCAACTTCCTCTAGCAAGTAGTGTTCCTAGCAAAGGAATACTCTATTCTGAAGCTGATTGTAGTCCAAATATTCCAGGCAGCAGAACAGTTCAGCTTGTTTGCCCCAGACAAATGAAGAACATGTAGGAGTTCCCCTGATCATCTGTTCTCCATGCAAGCTTGTGAATCTTTGCACTACATCATACAATGTTAAATTGTAGAGTCTTGCTATGGTAGGTAACTCACAGAGCCTCCTAAACAAACAACTTGAATGGCCCTGAACATCTTCAAATGTGCACTTGGAATTGTAGTACTGCTGTGTCAGTGGTGTGAATCTGAATGCTGTGTATTTCTGTTCTGATTTCACTTGCAATTGATGGAGAACAATTTTTGTCCACTGTCACTTATCCTTAAGAAAGCGTGTAAAACGTAAGCAGAACACATCCTTTTACCATGTGTAGGCTCCACTGTACTAAAAGCAGATGTTTCCTTGTACTCCTGCCCATGTGTTCCCCACTGTATTGTGAGTGTGAATTTTGACACTACCATTTTTTTCTATAGACATTCATGTGTTTTGCAGCTTGAATTCCTGGCAGTGACTTCTGTGGCACTGTATCAATTTACATCCAAGTACTTCAACTTAGTTAGATGGTGGATAGGGCCATGTGTGTTTGCTCACTCCAGCAAGCATTATTGATCTCCTAGAATGCTGATGGCACAAATGTATATCAAGAGCATCCCAAGAGGGTTCAAGCACCACTGATACCATGGGACTTAAGATGCCCTTATGCCAGAGAAACAAATAAACCTTCTATTCCTAGCCTAGGGCAAGGGTGGGCAGATTTCAGGCTTACAGGATCTACTTCATTTTTTTAAACTGGAACTCCAAGATTCACAAGCCAGAGGCAGATTCATAAGACAGACACATAGAACAAAAGACCAGAGTGCCTCTGGGCACATTCTGAACTTACAAATTTATTTTTGGTACTATTTCTAGAGCCAAATTTAGGTGGAAAAATCATTTTGTTCTTGCTGCTGTTAAACACTTGGGAGTCATAATGCCTTGCAGATCTACTCCAAATGATCTGAAGGTATGCTATTAGAGCCTGGCTTAACTTCTGCCCACCCATAACTCATGGACCAGATTGTACACATGGAAGTTGTTTCTCAGTTGTTTAGACACATTCTTAACTAGGAACTGGAAATTCAACTGTTTGTATCCCTCAGATATGCAAATTACACCTTAGTTTAGGTGATACGGTTCAGTCTCACCTCTTGTCCCAAATGAGAGACCCTTTCATAGATTTCATAGATTGCCAGGCACTTGGCAATCTACTAATTTTAGTGCCTATAAATTACTTGTGATCCCTAACCTGCCACTTGTGAAATAGTATGCATCTTAAAGTGTTGGGTTATCTAGCACCATGACCATAAATATTTTGGGCCTGATGGGTGTATTCTGGAAAGTCAACAGCTAAAACACTAACTTTTTAAGTCTCAGTAGGCATACACACATTTAAATGAAAATTTATGTGGCACATAAAGGCTACAATTCTGAAAATTCTTACTGGGAATCGTATCTAACTGATGCTTCCTTACAGGTAAATCTGCACAAGAGGTTTATCATAGCTTATTATTAATATCATATTACAGTTACACGTACAAGGGTTTCCTCTCCATTTTATTTGCACAACAACCCAGTGAGGTGGATTAGGCTGAGTGGCCGTGACTGGCACAAAGTCATCCAATGAGCTTCTTGGCTGAATAGGGATTAGAACCAGCAACTTTCAGATCCCCAGTCCAGCTCTAACCACAACTCTACCCTGACTGACAAAGACAAAGGTAGTGAGGTAGCCAAAATCTCTGTGGCCCAGAAACATGCAGTGCTGGACTCTATACAAAGCAGAATGTCAATCCATGCTCTCAAGAGCCTAAGCATAAGATCTAAGAGATGAATCCAGCAAGAACAGCACATGGAAGCAATGAAGCAACGCACAGGACAGCAGAAGAGTCATTTTATTGTCTCTGACAATAGTGACCTGCATATCAAGACCTTGCTTGGGCATCTGCATTCTGGCAAAAGTGCCCAGAAACAAATCTGCGAACTCAGCGAGTTTGGAAAGCAAACTCCCCGGATTAGGATATGCAGAGTGAAACTTGGAATCAGATCCACAGGCGGAGGAACTGTGAAGGCCTGATTCTAGCAGTGCCAAGATTTACACACTGAAGAAAACAAAATCTATGCTTTAGTGCAATGATTTGCTATTCCAGCCAGACCTGCCCCCAGCCCCACATCTGGTTCATGGAATGCCTAATTTCTCAGTGCACATCAACAGGATACAATCTACATCAAAGTAGCCTCTATCAAAAGAAACAGAGGGCCCACAGTGAGAAGTTTAATTGGTATCATAAGAAATAATAAAGTCATATCCCTAATCTATTCCCAAACACCCTTCCCAAAGCTTACAGTCACTGGACAGTTCCAACACTTGTCCAAACATCCCTGTGGCTTAAATTTGGCAACACTGCTCTCCTCTTTCTACCCATTCTTTTCCTCCTTCCTTTCCTTATCTCCCTTCAGGAGAAGCTGCTATGACCTAGCTAAGATGTGGTCATGGGCCCCAATTGAAGATCAATGTGTAGCCTTCCCCATTGAAGAGCCCTCCGGCTGTGTGAATTAAATTCTCATCCCCAGCCAGCATGGTCAATGGGAGATGCAGACCGGCACATCTGGAGAGCACCAGGATTGGGCAGGTTGCTTTAGTGCCTGGTTCCAGCCACCATCTACAGAATGACTATCATGTGTATACGTTCAGATTTTCTTTCTCAGGTAAACCCTGTTATAAACAGACCTCTTGATGTCATGATAAGCCCTTTCTGAGTGAGAACCGTTCTACCCAGAACTGCCCAGGAAATCCTGTGTGGGACTATTGGGTGTGGTATATAAATTTAATAAATATACATAAATAAGTGATCTTGGATTCTTGCGTCACTGGGATGTTCTGATTGTTGTTGGCAGCTTTTGTGCCATTCCTGTTTTAAGATTTTGAAAAAATGGTCCTATAGTTTGTAATTAAAGATAGATTGAACTGGCTTTTTAGATGTAGTTGGTGAGTACTGTAAATAAAATGAGTTTGTGTTCTGATTGTGCTAGAATGGGAACTAGAAGCAATCGGCTTGCATGTAGAGCACAAAGGTTTGTTTATATTTGCAGCCTGCAAGGAGCCCGGGATGGACTATTTTTACAGTGGAGAGAGAGGACAAGCATCAGACTTGTCAGTTCTACCTTTTTTCCTGCTAGGACCTTCTGATTCACCAACCAAAACCAGGTGCAAAATGGTGATTCAGAAGTAGTCTCACACTTCAGGTTCAGACACAAGAAACTTCTGAGCACATGCTGAGCACTGGCGTTTGCTTCTAATGCCAGAACTGAGATCAGAGTGCTTTCACTGAAAAATCCACTCCTAGTTTTCTTCCTTTTATGTTATTTTAATAGATGTTCAATAGACATTTGGATATTCCTATACATGTACGGATAGAAAAAAAGTCCTACCATTTATAGCATGTCCCAGCCATCACGGAATGCTTTCTAGAACTTTTTTTCTCTCTAAACATGCATAGGATTGCACCTGAATTTGGGAAGAAAATGTGTGGATGAAGCCCTGCCCATCAACTTCAAGGCATGCCATGATCTACTGGTACATCTTAATGTACCTTTTCCCAGCTTCCAGGGCCACCCCAGATTTGCAGACTTGTCCTGCACAATGCTGATTTACTTATCTCAACAATAATATCATACAGCTAGAACTTTAGAGTTTGCACATCTCTATGAGCAAAATCTGAAGAGATGGGGAGGCAGGTGATTATTAAAGTTTATGAAATTATAGTATGGATACAGAACAATTTCTTCATCCGTATAATATGACTAGACTTTGAGTTCACCCAAAGAAATTGCTCATCAGCAAGTTAACTTCCGCGATTCACTGCTATGAGAAAGATTGGTAATGGCCCAATAGCATAAATGGCTTTTAAAAGATTAAATGAATCTGCTAATTGCAATTAGCTTCAATATTTAGATGGAACCTCTGTATAAGTGATGTTACAGAGAGTGACATCACCATCTTGCCCAGATAAGGCCTGTGTTCTGATTCAGCAATCTAATGCTAATCTCATACATTCCTATCTTTCCAGAGTTTTGTAGATCAGAGGTGGGGAACATATATTCCTCCAAACATTGGACACTTTCTACCATTAGCTAGGATGAGCATTGATGGAGTTCACCAACATCTGGAAGGTTTTTCCCACATGCCCCAGTTTAGCTCTATTCTTGAGCCAGTTGCAGTATTAATGATGAAAATTTCTTATGGGGTTGGATTTTCAAAAAAGTCAAAGTGTCTATTGAATATACGTTTCAAGACACTGAGTACAGACCTCTAATGTCTATATTACAAGCAGGGCAAATGATGCCCTTTATGATAATTGCATAAACAATGCACATCCTATGATATAGTTTGTTCATATAACTGCCATTTACTGTAGGGGCAGTTGCAGAATTTGGATTATTTGAGTAAGAGGTAAGCAGATGTTCCAGAAAAGAGCACATGGATACTGCAGGAACAAGAACTAGGCAAAAATTTTACCTCTGGACTGCCAGAATCATTGTCTGAGAACTTATATACTTTCTGAGCATCTATTGCTCAGAAAGTCTGATATTATGTATGTGTGTTTGCTGCAGGTGAAGGAGGAGCGCGCAAAAGTTGGCTTGAAACTCAACATTAAGAAAACTAAGATCATGGCATCCAGTCCTCTCACTTCCTGGCAAATAGATGGGGAAGAAATGGAGGTAGTGACAGATTTTCTTTTCCTGGGCTCCAAGATCACCGCAGATGGGGACTGCAGCCAAGAAATTAAAAGACGCTTGCTCCTGGGGAAGAAACCTATGGCAAATCTAGTCAGCATACTAAAAAGCAGAGACATCACCCTGCCAACAAAAGTGCATATAGTCAAGGCTATGGTTTTCCCAGTGGCAAAGTATGGCTGTGAAAGCTGAACCATAGGGAAGGCTGAGCGCAAAAGTATTGAGGCCTTTGAACTGTGGTGCTGGAGGAGACTCCTGCGAGTCCCTTGGACCGCAAGGCGATCAAACCGGTCAGTCCTAGAGGAGATCAACCGTGACTGCTCTTTAGAAGGCCAGATCCTGAAGATGAAACAAATACTTTGGCCACCTAATGAGAAGGAATGACTCCCTGGAGAAGAGTCTAATGCTGCGAACAACAGATGGCAAAAGAAGAAGGGGACGGCAGAGAATGAGGAGGTTAGATGGAGTCACTGAAGCAGTTGGTGTGAGCTTGAATGGACTCCGGGGGATGGTGGAGGACAGGAAGGCCTGGAGGAATGTTGTCCATGGGGTCGCGATGGGTCGGACATGACTTCACGACTAACAACAACAACAACATTTGTGTTTGCATCCATGGGAACTAGACATTTGCTTACACAGATTTTGATTTTGGAGGAAGTTCGTGTCTGTACCAGATTCTGCATTGCATCATTTTTATCATTTCCTCTGATTCTTGGGAGAAACCTGAAGTCTGCAGCACTGAAAAAAGGAATCTGAAGAGAGATGTAATGTAAACAGGGTGGGGGCAGGGAGAATCCGAAAACAGCCAACAAAGTTGGCTGTTCAAATGGGATGGAATGGTGGGAAAGGCAAGCAATTAAGCATCATGGAGCCGAGCATGGCTGGCTGGCTGGCTGGCTGGCTAAACAGGAACACTGCAACATTTTGCGGTCTAGACTGCAACATGTCCAGACCAGACATTTTACAACTGTGATGTTACTAATGCCATAAAACTTGAAAATGCCACTCGCATTACACTTTATTCAATTTCGTAGTATTCCACAGTAAATTGAGGCACATATGCTTCAAAACTGTATCTTGGATAACCAGCTTCCCAATTAGCACCTGGCAGTTCAGTTTGCTGTGGCTGTTCCCACCCTGGCTGCTGCAGCCGTACTTCCTCTTCACCTCTGTCCCAAACTCCACAGCCACAATGATTCATCCCTTGCGTGGCTCTGACCACAGAATGCCTCTCTGCTTCAAGACTTTCACTCCACTTTCCATGTGATGCTGGTTCTTCACCTTAGAAATCTTGCTTGCCCCACTTGGTTTTTGGCCCTGGTTTTTCATTATTGCCCCGCACATACAATCTGCTCCTCCAGGTCTACCACTCCTAGTGGACTGAGACTCCTGTGTTCCCTTAAATAACTGCCCAATGAGCCATGTTGCCTGTGCAGCCCCTTCCTCCCTAAACATAGATGTGGTACCACCATTCACAGCCTACCTCCAAAGTCACCTTTTTGGCCTAGCTTTCCCCAAACTTAGCATCTGTATAACAATATCAGCTCACATTCATCTCCCCATATTTCAGTCATTATCATCATCATCCTGCCATATCCTGTCTTTTTTCCTCATGGGAGGAACCCAAGGTGTTTTACATAGCACTGTTGTCCCATTTGGAATGTGAACTCACTGAATGCAAGGATGGTTTTTTTTTTTTTTTTTGCCTATATAACTCTTTGAACCAAACTATATACGCAAGAATCCGCATTCGTATTATCATTATCAACAGCTCAAGGCTGAATTTGGTTTACAGTATGAGATATATATATTATCCCACCTTAATGTGCAGGTTTACAATTCATTGTCTGGTCTCCAAGTCTTGCCTTGTACTCCTGATAGATATATTGACTATTGAAGAAAAAGGCAATTCTCAGTGCTAGCTGCAAAAAGAAAAAAAGGAAGATAATTGATGGCTTTTTTCTGTCCTCTTCCTATACCTCATGTTTTCAATCATTGTACTTTTCAACAGGACCTCCTATTTGCGTGATACAGGAAAGGAGGGGGTGTGCCTGGGAAAGAAAATAGGAACCCAGATTTTCCTTCATCCCCCTATCCACCCTTGGGTAGGAAAGAAGGAGCCATTGTCCTCCGGACTTTATAACCAGAAACATAATAGCTATTATAGCAAATACCAGCTAATTAGAGGGGAACGTTGCCTCAGCTTTGCACTGGCTGGAGCGAGCGCTTGGTGCCAGGTTTTCTCACCCCAAGGTAAATGTGTTTTATGAGATGGGATGCTGGTCTCCATGCATGTCTGCAGAAACTTAACACTTCAGCTTCCAGACGTCAGAGACAAGAACTTTGTTCTCTGGCAGTGGCATGCTGTGTCTTGGCTAACAATGGCCAAGGTTCATATGAGATAAGGTGTCAGGGCTTCTCAGAATCACGTTGGCAGAGGAGGGGGACTTCTAGCAGGAGCCTTCTCCCCAAATGGCAGGCTTCTGCCTTGAAAATCCCTTTTCAATACAGTTGGTAAAAGGGCTATATGGAGCCCCATCAACCAGTCGGTCTGGCCATCACAGGTGAATGATATGTTTCTTGTTTAACTCAAGAGGAAAGAGGTGGCAGGGTGATTTCTATTCCTAGTTAGCGGCTTTGTCAAGTGGTCATGTCAACCAGAAAAGGGAACCCCAAAGCCCTGTGTGTCACTTAAACCTTAGGTGGCCTAGTGCTCTTGCATGTGGCTATGTATGCAGCCCATGACTGATTGTCTATGTACGGTTAGGTATATAGGTGCGTGCATGTCCATGCTTTTGTTTTATGGCTTGCAGAAAAGGAACTCTGTGAAATCAGACCAAAGTTGCCTTGTTACCCTCAAGACCGAACAGCTGCTTCTAGGAAGCCCACAGGCTAGCAAGATGGGACAAATGCTTGTTAACACCACTAATGCTGGGATAGCTAATGGAAAAGCACTACTCAGAGGGCTGGATTTAGCCCAGGGGGCACCCCTAATTCGTCACATTTGTAATATTACATTTGTAATATTATTTCCTTACTAATTAAGATGTGTGTGAGAGAGATTTCCTCGCATCAATCTAGTACCTGCGCACTCAGAGTAACAGCCAAGGGGCTGGCTATTCAATAGACAGGGGAGCTTCTTCACAGGATGAGTATGGGCTGATATTGAACCATAAGCTGTGGTTGAAATATGGGTTACTCTGTTGTCTGAACCTAGCTGCACTAATAAACTATAACTTGTTCACCACAAATAACCCCTGGAGAGAATCCATGTTTAGTTGTTGATTTGGGAACTGTGCATTGTTCACCATGGTTTGTTATCTTGTCTGAATTTGGACATCATGATAACCCATGTTTCAACAACGACCCACAGTTCATATTCTGAGCGTGGTTTAGCCTGTGGTCTGAACTCAGTCATTGATTAAATTGCCTTTTATGATTCTGCCCAATAGGATTTGGTAGCTCTTGTGCATACCACAAGGGAAGGAACCTGGGCATACTTAGGCCAGAGGGGCAAAAATATTAAGGCGGATGGAACACAACAGGTGGGGAATCTACAGATATATTCAGAGTATTCTAGAAAGAAAAGTGTGCCCCTTTAGGGCACTTTCTGCTGAGGACAGGCCAAGAAGTGTATGCATTGCTATAGGTAGGGAAGATACACTGTAGTTAAAGATTAAGCAGTGTAGCTGCACAATGGGAACCCTGCTGTGAGCTACGCTGGGAAATTTCCAAGAGAAATCTGGAGAAGTGAGGAGAAATAGCCTTGCTGTGACCTGGTCTAGAACAGACCTCCCAGGCCAGCACCTTGTTTCCCACAGTTTGGGTCAAGCCCTTTCCTGTTGTTGCTCCCAGACTCCCCCGGTTTCAGTGGCATCACCTGGAGATTCGGTATAGCTGTCTCTTAGGACTAAGAAACTCATTGAGAGTAGATTCTTTTATCACCACAATAGCATACCATCCCCACATAAAAGGGAAGCATAATAATTTAATAGTTAAATTACAATGATCAGATTTGGGGTAAACCCAAAGTTTGCATAAGCCCCCCCCCCCCGCCCCAGAAAAGAACACAAGCCCAGTGATGGTGGGGAGGAAACAGAAGAATTGGTGCAGGAATGACTGACAGCAGGGGAGTGTGAGGAAATGGTGGCTAGGGAGACTAAGTAAGGGGCAGGTGGGGCAGGACCATGGAGAAAGCCAGAAGGGAGAGTTAAGACAGGCAGAGGAATTAGCAGTGCCTGAAGGAGAGAAGGCGGGGGGGGGGGGGGGGGGGGGGGGGGGGGGGGGGGGTGAGATGAAGGGGAGGGAAAAAGAAGGAAAGAGGAAAGACCAAACAGGCTGTGGGGGTTAGAATAACTGCTGAGAAGGAGAATTGGTTTTGTTGCATTAGTTGGCAGGCAGAACAATTTCTTTTTCTTTATCAATGATTACTTGAGTTTGATGTTATGTGACACATGCACACCTACTTGCGTTTTGGTTTGGGTGGATTGTAGGAACGAAAAATCTTTCCCCTGACTTTGAATCATACAGACGAGTCTACAGAAAGGCAAGTCCTCCTGCATGCTGAAAATCTATGGGCAGTGGTAGCAGGTTACTCTGGGGAACAGGAGGGAAATCTGGAATTGGCAGGAGGGCTGAGCAATTTATCCAACTATCTTTAGGGACCAGAGTCTTATAGGAGCTGCCTAGAATGTCCCAGGGGAGCCCTGCAAACAGCACAATGAAGACCAAGCAAGCATGTTCTGCGTGGAATTCTCCAGCTGTTGGACGGAGGAAAATAGGCAGGGGGGCCTGCATGCACAGACGCAGAATAACACATATCAGAAGATAGCATGACTGACTGACTGAAATCCTGAACAGAAGCACCTCATACTGCAACATTTTCTTACAGTTCGCACTTGTAGTCACATAAGCATTTGTACTGGAGACTCTTTATGGCCCAATGGAAAACTGAATTTCACTTACATTCAGGAGTCAACCTTGTGACTACACACCAAAACAGTGGCCCAGAAGACCAAGAGCTAATGGCCAGGAGCTTCATTGACTGGAGATTTGGGAAGACTGCAAGGCCGGATGTCCATAGGGAGCTTCCTGCTTGCCACTCCTCATTTGTTTATTCTTTCTTCTGGCTCACCCTGCATCTCAAACTGGAAGGAGAGGGGACGATGGGCCAGGCTGGCAATGTGGGATAGCGGGATATCAGGGGTGGAGGGTGGGCCTTTGCTGCCTGGGGAGGGATACTGGCAGGTGACCCTTCGTGCCAACTCAGCTGGGCCTAGACATGCATTGCTGCGTGCATTTGCTTTGTGGCCTTTTCTTTGTGCTGAGCTCATGACACATTGCTTTTTCTGTTTGTTTCCTGCTGAGCTCATGACACTCTTTTACAAGAATCTCCTGTGAATTTCCTGGGAATTTACTCTCCAACCAAGCATAGGACAGGGCATGACTGGTGCAGGACTATACATCATCGCCGGCTGTGGAACTGTGCCAGCCAGGACATCCCATTACAGTAGGATGCTGCTGCGGCTGCTGCTGTGCTGGCAACAGCCTCCATCACCACTGCATGATACAAACACTAGGAAGGGAGAGATGCAACAGGGCAATGCCACGCATCTCTTTGCAACCATCATGAACCTAAATGCAAGCCTATCCAGCTACTGTTGAGGAACAACATTTTGTTTTCTTTTGTAATGTTGGATGGATTTGCTTGGATTTGTGCAGCTGCATCATGGAAAGCTACTGAAAGTCCTGTGCATACGTTCACGACTGAGATGCCTGCTAACTTAAAAAGAAAAGATATTCTGCAAATGGTGCTGCTTCTCTTCACTCAGACTAGGGGAAAGTAGGCAGGAACTTGATGCCTTTATGCTACCTGGCATGCTATCAGTTCTTCTCAAACAGGATTTTTCCTGAAATGCTTGTCCAAGCACATCATGAACACAGAACTAATCCTGCTCAGATAGTAGAGGAAAAACCAGCAAAGAACAAAATTTGAGTGAGAGTGAACTTTGTCTTGCTGTGACCTGGGTCTGGCATCTGATTGACTAATAATTATAGCAGGAAACCACAGAGCCTGCAGGTGCGTGGCTGATGAGAAAAAGCCCAAGCATTCATGGCATCCAAGAGATTATTTCCAGGAGATTATTTTAATTCTTACTGCACACCCAAGAGAAGGATGAAAAGGGTTGGTGAAAGAAGCAGAAAAGCAACTTCATTCCAGTATGTGTTATTTTCCTCACAATGGAGACCCTTCCCAGTACAGAAAGTGGCTAGTCACATGATCCTTGGTCCACCGCCATCACCACCCCACCACATAGATCAGTTTTGCATGCAGATAGCTCCAAGTTCAACCAGCAGCATATCTGGTGGAAAGCATTCCAGACTGCTGAGTCGAGGAAGGAATTCTGCTGGTCAAAAGTCCTGGTTCACACAGTATACAAATCCTTGGTCAATTTAATTGAATTCTTGATTTTTTGTGATGTGCAAACCCAACTGTGTTAATAAACCATATAAAAAGAGAAGTCATGGGTCAGGTTTGCACAATATGAGAAGCCCTGGTGAAATTTTACTGTTGTGTCATCCAGACCCAGTTACAGAGTTTCTGGATGGCAGGATTAGTTTTCTGAAACCACAGAAAGAATCAGTAGTCTGTCCTAAGTTTCCCATGCTTCACCACAGCTTCTTCAGTCATCTGGACCAAGGACTGCCATTTTACACTGGTAAAGAAATACCATAGAGTCCCCTGGCAACAGCAGCCATGGAAGTGGCCACTGCTATCCTTGGGATTCAGGGAGGGAGCAGGTGAAGGACAAAGGACACAAACAAGCCAAGAACTGAAAAAGGCTGTAGTTCATGATTGCCTGCCAGCCAGGCTCTGGGTTAACCAGGGGCAAAATAAAATATGGATGGACAGATCTACTGGTAGATTTCTGAGCGATTTGTAGCAGGTTGCCAAGGCTTCTGATCCCTCCTCCTCTCTAAATTAGGCTTCTAAAATTAAAACGCATTGCGGTGAGGGAAAACCAGGAGAGGAGTGTTAACTCAGTTTTGCTACTAAAAATCAGTTTCTGGGCTCAGTACGAGCTCAGAGACACCTTATTTCTTTATTCCAATTGTCTGTCGTTATCTCAGCCCACAGCCAATATTTTGCAACTAGCTCTAATCAGTGAGTCTAATTAAACCTGTAACAGATGATGCTGGTACTCTGAAGTTTGCCCATCCCTGCAGTAGACAGCTTTCTGGATAGTACCCATAGCCTGGGAAGAAGACTCCCATCTACCTGCCATACAGAACACAGAGCTACCTTTGCAGCATGTCATTGGTCCGTCTAGTCTGGCAATCTTTCCTCCAAAACAGCTGCTTCAGACATGACAAAATCAGCAGGTTCATGAGAGTATGTTGCAGAGCATGGTGAATGGCCTAGGATACTGCCTAGGAAGGCAGCATTTTTAAAAAGTGCATTTTGCCCTTACACATCTTCCTCTTTCCTACTCTTGAAATTGCAACAGCAAGGTGCAAACAATTTAAGAGACCATCATAGCATTCTGAAATATGGAAAGGCCTTCATCAGTGCTGCAGCGGGGTGGTGGCATGTGCCCTCCTGCTCCAGGACAGCTTGTGCATACAAAGTGGAGGTTTCTTGCTAATCACTGCTGTGTGGTTAGGTTTGTTTTTTGCTTTTTTAAAAGCTCTTCAACAATTGATGTTGGCTCTTATCTGTACTTACAAACAACCCATTTCCAGCTTTTTCTGTGTGGGAACCCATCAGCCTCCCCACTGCAGAAAAACTTGTGTGGCTCAGGAATGTTAGGCATGCCACAAAATGGGAGCTCCTGAATGACATTTCCTAATGCTAATGCCTTTTAAGTGCTGAGGTAGTTTGACTGCGGATGTGGTAAGAGCTGAGGGGTCCTTCGCTGCTGGAACTAGGATTGAAGTCATGTACCCATCACAATTATGCTACACTGACCCTTTGGGAAGTGGGTGGAGTCAGAGAAAGATGAACTGCGTAATCTACAGATTTTACCATCTGTATATAATTTGCCATGCTGTCATTAATGGGAATTTCCAAGCCCAAGGCAGGGCATTAAGTGTCACAGCAGTTTCTCATCCGCTATCCGTTAAACAAAGTTTCTGAGACAATACTGCATCATGAAAGGTAAACTGTCTGGTCTGAATTCTGGGAAACACCATGTGATGTGGCATTGAGGTCACTTGGGACATTTTTTCAATCAGTGACAAAATTTGTGGCTCTAAGTTGAACTGTATGAATAAGCTATCTATCCAAGCATCTGAAGACAGTGCGACCTTCTTTTAGAACAAAGCTATGAGCAGCCTAGCCCAATTATCAAGAGACCACACTTCCAGCTGTGAGATTAAATTTAAAAGGGACCTAAGCACATCTCATTACTAGATAGCATGAGAATACACTGAGTGTGATCAAGCCAAAGTAAAAGACTTTTGTCCAACTGCATTATATATATTTAAGCAAGCATTTAGTTCTTCCACTGAACTAAATGCAATGTATGCACATGAGAAATGCTCTCATATTTATTCCTTAAATTAAGGAGTGTGTGTGTATGTGTAAAACCCACATTTAAAGCATAAAATGGTGCTCAAGATGGCTAACAATCAATCCCCAAATTTAAGATAATAAAAGAACACAAACTGCAGCTTATATTGAATCAGACAGGTATTGTCTGGCAGCAGCCCTCCAGGTTTCAGGAAAGAAACTTTCCCAACCCTATTGCAAGATGCCAAGGATGGAATGTGGGACCTTTCACTTGCTAAGGCAGTGGGGCTCATGGTGTTGACCTCTAGTTGGGCCATACTCACCGCTTCCTCGGATCAAGAGTCCATCAGGCCTTTTCCTATTTATTCTGTCTTACAACTTCCCAGCAGGATAGCTTCATATATATCACACAAGAGGAACCACATCACCAAAAAAGAGAACAAAGAAGACTCCAATTTGCTTATGTTTGTTTCAATGCATAGACGGAAATTTAGGCATTATTATTCTAGTTTAAATAGAAAAGCAGTTCATCTCACCATAGTGTGGGAGACTGACCAGGTGACTCACATGGCTTGCTCAGTCTGCTGTCCAGGTGCTCTTGATAAGAACTATCCTCTGACAGCCTTTCAGAAAGGGTTATACCTTTCCATAAAACACCACTTCCCAGTGTCTCAGCATGACTTCCTGGTCCTCAACTGATTAACCTTTTACCTCCAGTATAGACAGCGGCAGCAGTAATACATAACAGCCATGAATGCTGCTATTTTTCACTTCAGTAATTCCGTTCTATATAATCTGTATATAATTTATCTGTATATATTTCAATACAGCCTGAACATCCTGTTTCAGTGACCTTTGTTCTTATGGATACTTTAAATTCTCTCTTATTCCTTCTTGTTCCTTTCTGACAGCCCTTCCCAGCCTCATGCTGTCCAGATGAGTTGTTTGGGGGATTCTGGGATTTGCAGTCCAATACATCTGGTGGCACCACACTGATGAAGGCTGCTTGATAACAAGAAGATTTGATCCTCATGTCTCCCCACTGGCTATGTTGGCAAGTGGCAGTCCAACAATGGCATGGCCAACACCATGTTTGCTCTAGGATACATTGAAATCATGTGATGTTTTCATTGATCTCACTGTTTTTTTCTTTTGGGCTTTAATGCTGTCAATGCTATGCTTGAGGAAGGTATTCTAAACATGTAGGCATTAGTTAGAATTATGGGAATCATACTTTTTATTTGGTAGAGTAACTTTCTAGCCATCACAGATGAGGGCAAAAGTTTTCAGGATGATTGCTGTAACTTCAGTCTAAATATAAGGAACAGAGATACATAAAAATAGATAAATAGAAACTCAATCTCACCACAGTATGGAAGACTGTGGACCGGTGACTTGCATGCCTTGCTCAGTCTGCTGTCCAGGTGCTGGGCAACTTCCCGGAGCAATGGCCAACTTCCCCTGCTAAACCCACCTTCAGCTGCACCCCTGTCCCCAGCCACAAGTGTGTCACTGATGTCTGGTGCTGGGCAGCACAGAAGCAAAACGGGCCAGCCCCCTTTAAAGCCATCCCTTTTTGGCTTCTGCACCACCAAATTTCCATGGCAAACTACTATTTTTGGTGGTGCTGGTGGTGACAGAGGCATGAAGAAAGGCCTGGGAGCGTGTGCAGTTGTGGGCTGTGGGTTGCCCACCCATTTTTCTCAAAAGTTTTTCTCCAGCACAGAAAGCCAAGTGAGATCAAATTGCAAAAAGAGCACAACTTTTGTAAATTTTCTTAGCGTTTTTTTGAAAAATGCATGAAATGGCAGCCCATTTTAGAAATAGCAGTTTGCAGGGTAAAGAAACCACTCTGCCAGTTTCTGACCATTGGATTGGGAACAGGGGGGGAGTCAGTCTTTTGAGCTCAGGAAAGCTGTGCTTCTTTATTCTGATCAACTATTCTGGTCTTGTTCAGTTTTCTCGACTGGAGAAGAATTGCTGAGAGAAATGGGGATCCAATGCTAATACAGAGAAGCATCTTGAACTGGGCAAATGGGTACCGATGTACAATTGTGACATCAACAACAGCATATTTTTATGTAAAAATAATATTTGTAATACTCTGGGTCCTGCTTGCAGTCAAGGTGAACTGAGCCATACAGTTGTTGTATGTCAGCGTGATGGAGCGTTTCCTCCACATGCAAAAATATCCTCCCACGGATTGCCTGATAAAAGGAAGAGGACAAAAGGCTGAATGTGGCTAAATACTGTTCAGCCTGCAGAATGGTCCTGATTTGGTTTGAGTAACTCACATTTTGTTCTTTGTATCCGTATTGGAAGCTATCAGATTCTCTGAAGCTAATATAAGGATAGGAAATTGGATCATTGCCAGGACAAAGGAGACATGCTGGAAATTCATCAGGAAACAAGAGGATCACCTGTGATTTTTAATTATAAAATAAACATATTGAGTCATGTGATAAATCCCCACAGGCTGAGATTTCTGCAAATTTGAAGCACTCTTGGGGCACCACAATAGTCAATGCAAATATTCCAACATACTTTTGAAATGAGAGGATTGTAAAGCTACATGCATTTCCTTTCTTTTCAGGTACTTTTGTGCAGGTTCAAAGTGCTCTGGCTTTGGTTCTGTTCCACTGTATTGTCTAAGCACGGTGTATTTATGAATTGTAAGGCAAGCATGTGCAAAACAGCAGTTATGAAAAGAGCGACTGTGTGTATGTGTAGCCTTATCTAGGCTCAGCTGTTACATAGCCAGTAATTATTTTAACATATTAGCAGTGTGATCCACTACATCAAGGGTGGGCAACACGCAGCCCATAATTAGACACTCTTGGATCACTTGTAAGCCACTTACTCTATAAGCAAGTTGTGGTCCATCTTCAAATTCTAGTTCCAGCAGCAGACTGCACGAAAGCACATGGCACTACCAGCATGCATTCACCAACATGATGACCCAGGAGAGAACTTGCAAAAAGCAGACACATTTACCCTACCTGAAAATTCAGTGAGAAGCCTCAATTCACTGAGCTAAGGGCAACACATTCCTCTCAATGCACTTTGCAGCAAATTCAGATACTAATCATTATGCTGTCTTCAATTTACCCCAGGAAACTCACTCTCCATGTGGACAGCCATGTTTCTATGTCTGAAACTGCCTTGCACAGAAGACAAACTCTTAGGCCACCCAGTTTAGTAGGGTCTAGTGTCTCTGTTATTGCCTCACCAGGGACTCATGCAGATGTCTCTCCTGCTTGTCTGATACCACAGATCCTTTCAGGCAGACATTTTGAGCATCAAACTTGGGATTCAATGTAAGCAAAACATGTGCTCTGCTGTTTATTTTGGACCCCTTATTTGGGCGACTCCATTTCACAAACAATGCAGATAATACAATATCTCACATGCAGATAATATAATATTTCCTGGTGTGGATGCTTTGTCCAGTCCCTCCCAAGCCTGTTCACCAAAAAAGGCAGGACATGCTACCAGACTAAATCGCCAAGCAGACGTTTTATGTTATTGCCAAGAATTTAAGACTCCTGGAGAATCCAGAGATCTCCTGAGAGCTGGGTTTCTATTTTTCAGAGTCTTAAGCTTAATTGTGCCATTACAAAGACAGCACCATTTATCCCATGGCCCTAGAGAATATTCCAAACATTTAGATAACCCAGCATTTGTGTAAAGTGGAGCTCTATTGGCTGAGATAAACATTTAACATGATACTAGGCAGGGAGCACACAATGAATTTTGACAGCTAGCAGTTTTGATAACTGACATTAAGACAACAAGGTTGCTCTAGCCTCAGGGGAAGCAGCAGCAATCAGTCATCCATATTTTTGCTTCACTGGTTGAGAGTGTATGTGCGTGCTTGTTATATTTTTCCAAGGAGCTAGTAGGGGTAGTTTAGGCTGAAATAAGATAATTTGCCCCACATCATTAAGGGGGCATCATGCTGACCAAAGCTTCAAACCTAGCTTAAACATGCCTTAGTCAAACACTCTTTATCCACGTGGCTTTTCCTTACAAGAAAGTCTCTAGCATCTGCTGATTAAGATGTGGCATTTCTCTTGTTTCATACCAAACAGAAAGGAAATAACTTGGTCTCTTGACAGCTGAAATGAAAAGAATGAACTAAGGCAGGAAATTCAAAGAGCGATACAGTAATTACAGCACAGAAAGCAAGGTACAAAACTGTGGACAGATGTTTTTATCCATGACGCAGCCAAATGTGTCTTAACAGTATACAGCCCTAAAAAGCTGTTCTTACTCAACTGGAGTCCCCTGGTTATTTGCAGTTCTCATCTTTATTGAAGCTATACACAAGCAGTACCGAGCGACTGGCAGCTGTCAGTCTGGAGTATCCTTGCTGCGAGAAAGAAGTGAAGAAAATGGACAAATGAAAGAGTGCAGAAAGAGCCCTGCAGGATCAGCCTAGTGTCCTGTTTCCCACAGTAGCCAACCAGATGCCCCTGGGAAGAACATGTTGGCAACAGTCATCTCCCACTGATTCTCAGCAGACGGTGATTCAGAGACAGAGCCTTCTGATTCCAGAAGCAGCGTATAACTGTCAGTAGCCACTGAATTTGTCCAAGCCTCTTTTAAAGCCATCTAAACTAGCAGCTGCCACATCTTGCAACAGCAAATTCCTTTAACTAGGGCAGGTATCATGAAAAGATTCCTGTACCTGAAAATGTGAATCATTTCATTTCATTTATTTTTTATCTATACCCACTGGAGTGCCCTAGCGTTTTTTTTACAGAACCAAAACCCATTCAAAATACATTATACATGGTATGTAAATGACTTTATACATACATATGAATGGATAGCACACACAGAAACATGTATGCCAAAACAATTTTAAACCATCAAGAGTGAGAAAGTTCCAGCATCGAATTAAAATCTCATCATGTGCTGCCAAATGACTTAGCAAAGAGGAAGCTCTTCAGCTGGCACCAGAAAGATAATGATGTGGTACCAGGTGGGCTTTGTCAGGGAGATGGTTCAATAATTGTGGGCCACCACCGAGAAGGCTCTTTTTCTTGTAAACCTTCCTTGCAGGAGGTACCAGGAGCAGGCCCTTAAATGTTTAATGCAGTGCATGGATAGGTTCATCACGGGAGAGGTGTTCTATCAGGTATTGTGGTCCCAAGCCATCTAAGGCTTTGTAGATTAAAACCAGCCCCCTGACTTAGGCTCAGAAGCATACAGGCAGCCATTGTAGGTGAGCTAGAATTGGTGTCCTGTGTTTGAGGCCACCTGTGCTTCAGCTGATGAGATGGATCCAGGAGGACACCTACGCTATGAATCTGCTCTTTCAGGGGCAGTGTAACCTCATGCAGAACAGAGTGAGGAGCCTCCAGAGCAAATTGGAGCACCCCCTCCATTCAAAAGCACCACCCACTAACACCTTTCAGTCTTATCTGGATTGAATTTCAGTTTAGCAGCTGTCATCAAGTCCACTGTCATAGCAGGAGACTGATCTGGTACATCCACAGCCTCACCTGATAAAGATGAAACAGAGAAACAGAGCTGTGCATCATCAGCATACTGATGACAATACACTGCAAAACTCCAGATCACCATACTCAATAGTTTCATGTTGAATAGCCTGGAGGACTAAACTGATACCTGCAAACCCGCATACTGGCGAATCCATGGGGCTCAGCAATAAGCTAAAACACCACATCCAAGCAGAAGCAAAACCAGTGCAGCGACAATGCAATACCTCTCACTCTCGGCTCCAGCAATCAACTCGGAAGGATACCATAGTCAATGGTATTGAAGACCACCGAGAAATCCAGACGAAATAGCAATGTCACACTCCCCATCTCTTTCCTGATGTAGGTCATCCTGCAGGGTGACCAAGGCTGTTTCCATACCAAAATTCAGCCTGAACCACAGACTGAAGTGACAATCAGTCACACTGGAGAGCATCTACGATCATGTCACACAAATGGTCCTAAACAATTCTCATATATGGTCAGGGACCAATGAGAGATCAGGGTGTTCTGATGTTGTTAATGCGTGTGAACTGCAGGGATCAGATAAACTGCAGGGATCTACAGATAAGGATTGCACAAAAAACAAAATTAGCAACCACAGCACAGTCAGAGGCACAAGAAGGATCAGAGAGGCAACATGCCTTCACTCTGGTGTGCCATTCCCTCTCCTAGAGATCCTCCAAAATTCAAGTGTAGTTAGGAATCAGTGCAAGATGCCCTATACAACTTGTTCTTTAAATTGGCTCTAAAAACACAGAAACATACTGACTTTTGGCAGGAAGGATTTGAGCGAGCCGGTTCAAGAGAGGGCACAACCAACATAAATTGGACTTTCTGGCTAACTTGTTGAGTATATGAGCATTGTTCAGCAATAGAACATGTACTTGCATACAAAATACCAGAGGTTAGGCTCCTAGCAGGGATTTCAAGCAGCTGTAGAGCTGGAGCTGACCCTTCCCTGAGAACTTGCCATTGCTATGCAGAATAGACATCAGTGGTCTGGATCAGGGTGAGCAATGCATAAACTACATGTGGTGCTCAGGTCCACCTGGTGGTCCACCAGTTCTCTAACTGGATACCCCCAGGTTCCCTCCTGCACCTCTCCTGTTCTTCCTTTGGGATCTAAACAGACTTTCCTCTGCTCTACCCCATTGTCTTCTTTTCTTTCTTGTGAGCATTTGTGATGGGTGGGTGTGAGAGAGACGGAGAGCACAATTCAGCTGAAACTCCAGCTCATCAGAAGGTTGCTTAATATGGTCATTGCAGTGATTAAAATAAGACTGTCTTATTCTGCTTGTGTTTGGTCTAGAGGGCTGAGCACACACATGGTTTGAAAAACACAAAGACCTGACTTAGGCTTTATCAGCTTCTTTAACCAGCTCAAATGGCTGGAGGGCCAAAATGCAGTCTTGATGGGCGCCATGGACTGGTCCCTATTTTTATTGCCATCCTTATGCTGGGGAAGGTGGCGTCCTTTCAAGATAAACAGCACACAAAAGGGATCTGTACCCTCATTCCTGTCTCTGATTCTTATCCTATTCCTCGCTACCCCTTTTGCTCCTTTCTCAGAAATGGTCAGTGAATGACTGGCAATAAATCACTTTCCAAACTGACCTTTGGCTTTTCCTGAGCTTGGGGGCCAGACCGTGTGTGTGTGTGTGTGTGTGTGTGTGTGTGTGTGTGTGTGTGTTGTCATGCTTATAAGCTGGGTTTCTAACACTCCTCCAAACAAAGACCACTCTTGTTTCCTCCACTCCTTCTCTCTACAATTCCAGTCCTGCCAGGTGACTCGAGATGACATCTGGTTGTGGAAGACTCTAGCAGTGATAGAGTTCCTCCCCTGGAGGGTGATCACACACTACCTGCAATCGTACACACTGTGCAAACTGAGCTTGTGTACCCCAAAGACAGATCCCAATTACATATAAGCGCACTCTTCTTCACAGTTCTATCATGGCATTTAAAAAAAACAAACAAACCATGTGCTGTTGCAATGCTTCTTCCCAGCCAGATATAATAATATTCATCCTTCCCTAATCTGCCACTCTCCAATATTATTATTCCTTATACTGCAAATAGGAGGATGGAGACAGAGCGTGGCTTGCCTGAGATGACTGAGTTCATACCAAAAGTGAAACAGGAATTCTCTGATTCAAAGACGTTTGGTTAGTACACTGGCTTTTAAAATCTCTTAGATTCCTTTCTTGTGATGTGGATGCATGGTTCTATGACTTTCAACCCTCCTTCTTGGTTCTTCATTTGATCAATGGAGGCAAGATGCCACCCCACTGACCAAAGTTGCTCTTGTGATGAAGAATGCAATCAGAGAGGCCTCCAGAAAGGGTAGTATCATAATCATTATCAAGCATATAAGAGGACAAGTCTTGCTGAGGAATAATCAGCGTGGCTTTTGCAAAAGTAGTCCTAGCTCCCTATTTTTTGAGAGTGTCCCCAAGCATATATGGATAGACACTGTAAACTTGGACTCTCAAACAGGTTTTAGCAAATCCTTTATCAAAGCTCTTGAGTAAACTTATGGGAGAAGGGGGCAGGACCTCTTTTGGCAGGAGTTGGGGGAATCCCCCCACTAGTCATATGTGGAAATGGGTTATATACCCATGGGCATGGCCAGAGCTGGCATCCTCCTTCCACCCCACAGGTGTGCACACACACACAACCCCCTCCCCCCTTACATACACATTCTATGTTTTACACATATGCATACATGCAAAATTGCAATCAGGCAGACAGCCTGTAAGAATGAGAGCATTTCTCATCTCCCACCTTCCCCATTCTTATTTATTTATTTATTTATTTAATTTCTGTATTGCCCCAACAGCCAAAGCTCTCTGGGCAGGTGACAAAGCACATTAACTCCCCCATAAAAGATACATTGTATTTAAAACATATTAAAACATCACTAAAAGTTTACAATGCAAAAATTGAAACCCCACATTAAACAGGGGTCACTTTGTGAAGTCTATCAAATTATTCAGGGTGGCCTTTATTGGTCCCTTCCAACTTCATTATTATATAATTCTTAAATTTTCTGAACTGCCTGAATGAGGAAAAATGGCAAATAATTTAGTGCAATCAAGCCTAAACTGCTGTCCATTGGGGGAAAATATGTTCTCATATACTGTACATCAGTGATATTTGCAATGTGCCTGAAAGGGATCTTGGGGTTGCGGCGGATAGCTCATGAAAACATCAATACAAAGCGCAGAAGCTGTGAGAAAGGCATATTTTATCCTAAGGATCATTAAGAAATCGGTAGAAAATGAACTGCCAATAGCTTAGTGGCATTATAAATCTATTGTGTGAATACACTTGAAAAACTGTGTATTGTTCTGGTTGCTACATCTCAAAAAGTATAATGTAGAACTGGAAAAGATGGAGAAAGGGGTAATCAAACTCATTAGGGGAGCAAAAGGATATATTCATGGAAAATAAGTCCTGCTTCAGGCATGTGATTGCCCACCATGGGACCAGCATACTGGACCAGATAGGCCTTGGTCTGATTCAGCAAAGCTCTTCTTATAACTTAGGGGTCCAGAGTAATACCCTTTTGAAGAAAGGGTACATTCAGGATTGTTTAGGTTTACAAGAAAAACTGAGTGAGGGGGGCATGTAAATAGATGGAAATTATCTACTCTATATGCTAAAATGCTCTAGATACCATGTCCTGTGGCTAAGTTGAGCAAGAGAAACAGAGCCTCTTTTATAATGAGTTATTCATTGCTTCTAGAACAGCTTTATGTAAGAAGGCAGAGCATTTACAGTTCGTGGTTATGTATCGGCAAGTGCTTTTATCAGGACTTGCTGGGGATGGTCTGTACAACTCTTGCCTTTATTTCTCATGAGTAATTTAGCAAAATAGTACACATGCCCATAAAAAGCAGTCTCTTGACATATCCTCTGCCTACAAAAAGGTTGCCACTTCACTATTTAGAACTCAGTCCAAATACAAAGCATAAGATGTGCTCCACAAATGTGCTGGTTTCTTAGAAACGTGTCTGCAATGTACAGATGTGCAAACAAATTGAGGCCCACAGAAAAGTCTGAGTTTGCAAAAATTGTTCAGAATAAGCTAAAATGGGACAGATAAAAAACAAGAAGAATTTAGAAGAAAGCAGGGTTTAACTACATGGTAAAGGCATATCCACCGTATGCAGCATTTCAACGTTGGCACATCCGATCTACAATTGTGCAAGTGTACTTCAGACTTGTACACACATAAAGGGACCAGAGTCTGTGCATTGCAGTGCTTTCCCCAGAAAAGAGGATATCAAGTTTTCCCAGCTGGTCATAGAACTTTCCAGAAACTTCATTAAGAGGCAGACAAAAATGAATGGCATTATTTAGAAGTGTGTGGTTAGCCACAGTATATATAGCCATTTCAGTGTCACGGAGAGAATGTCACAGCTGGCCAGATACACCCAAGCTTGAACTCTTGCTCAGACAATAAAGTTAACTGGATGAAGGTGAGCCAAGCTTATGCCACAAACTTATTGTGTGAATAAAAAGGTGTTGTGTGTTTGGGGCAGCGGCAGGTAGGAAGAAATCCATGTACCCTAGCCCTAGCTTCCTGGAGGAAAATTAGAATTGTGCGTGCGGGGCGATGTGCCAGCTTTCTCATGAGGAGATTGAGTCCAAAATGAGTTCCTCATGAGCAAGCCGCTCCCAGGCACGCACACAGTGAGGCGCAGGCTTTCTTGTGAGATCATTTTCTCCCATCGAGTCCAAAACGATCTCCCCATGAGCAAGCTGCCGCCGGGTGCATATGGCAGCTTGCTCACAAGATTGTTTTTATCGAGCTAGTCCAAAACGACCTCCTCACCTCCTCACAAGCAAGCCGCAGGCCCGGCAAGTGCAAAACCTGTGGGGTGAGCCGGTTAAATGGGCATGGTGGGCCGGATCTGGCCTGTGGGCCTTAGTTTGAGGACCTGTGGTATATAGTTTTCTTATGTTCATGTTTAATGCACATTCAGATGTTTGGTCATTCAAAGCAGAATGAAAGTTTTTCCAATACTTGAGGACTGAATTGCTGGAAATTGCCTGAAGATGCTTTAAGAGAGCAATCCAAAACACACTACAGAGTATACCCACGGAGGACTTGGAACTTCACTTTAAAGAAAACATGCATAGACTGGAACTGCATTTAAAACAGTCCCCAAATGTCATGTGTTTCCTTAGGGGTGAGTTCAGATTGGGGAGCAGTCCATTTTTCAAATGGAAAGAAGAACAGAGTAAAACTGTGAGAAGCTTTAAAACGACATGACAAAATTGTTTTCATGCTGGTGATTCATTTAGAAAGCCATAGTCAGAGTGCTTTGGACACTGTGATAGATGAAGCTTTAGCTCAACAACACAACTGAAAAATGTAGAAGCCTTTCTCCCTCCTCTCCCTCTCCAGATCAGATCTCATTTCCTTGCCAGTAGCGTCAGATCTTTATTGCCAATTGTCTCATCCAACATTGTAGTCTCCTTGTAAATCCCTGTAAATGACAAAAACCTATACCAAAACAAATCAAAACAAAACAAAATGACAAACACTCTCTCCCATTGCATGGTCTGAATCAGGTGGAGAGTTGTCTTTAGGATTAAATGCAGGTTTGGGCTTTTAGGTGCATTTGTTGCAAATCTCAAGATATTTGGTACTTACTTGAAAGCCTTCCAAGGCAAACAAAAACAATGGGTGTTGTTGACACTTTCCGGCATTAAGTGGGAAGCCATCCGTCCCTAAGCGAGATGAAAACATGACACTGTCTCTCCACATTTCTTCTCAAGCAGCCACTTGTGTGTCTTCATTTACAAACTGGCACTGCTTTTAGTATTCATCTCCTCTTTCAGCTCTTTATATAAGCTCAGCAGACTGAACCAGGCATACAATCAGCTCTGTGCAAGTTAGCATCAGCATTCTCAGTTTTTAAAGCATGTATTTAAACGCATGGGCTTTTGCAGCTTGCTCTGGGACCTCACAGGATCAACTGAAAACAATTATGCTCAGCCCTGCTTTTCACATGGATGTGTGCATCACTCCATTTGATTACTAGGGAATAAAGTAGCCATCTATGCATCATCAAAAAGGAAGACAAAAGTGAGTGCAACTTTGCATAATATTTGCATATGCATGTATATCTGAATGGAGAAATAATAACTATAATTTTAAAACACACACAATACATCTCAGCATTGGGGAGAAGGCCAGCTAGGTCAGGGGGTGCCTACTCAGTCTGTTGCCCAAGTGCTTCCCACTGATGGACAACACCAATGCCCTTCTTTGAGACCGGACCAGCACTGAATGTCTCTTCAAATAGAGGACTATCCTCTGTGAGCTCTCCAAAATAGCCCTCTGTAAAGCAGAAAACCCAGCCAACTCAGCCTGAGTGCTGTTGCAATGCTAGCCTGTTTTGCAGATTGTCCGTGGTTGCACATTGAGTACAGACCCACCTCCCTGGAGGACAGGGCTGGCATTGACACTCAGCAAACTCAAGCAGCTTCCAGGAGTCGAGTGCCTAACATGACCATCTTGCTTGCCAGCTTCTCTGATCACAGAGATGTCTTTGTGGCAACAGCTGGGACTCTTCCTGTCGTTCCATCTTTCCCACAATGTCCCAGAGCACCCAATGTAGCATCACCCTGGAGCACTGTGGGAAATTAAAATGGTATCCAACTTCCCAAACGCATCCACTGACACCAGGTAAGCTCACTGACTGGGAATAGAAGCACTGCCCAAGGGCCACCTTGAGTCCCCCCCGTCCCCCCAACTTTGGCCATGCTAGTGAATGGACCACACAATAACATACTTGTAAACACTTGTTTGTGGAATTCAGACTTAAGATTTTGTAGCACATGCTTGGAAAACTTAAAAGTTCAGTGTATGAAGTTGTCTGCAGTGATCACTACAGCTATGTGTGTGAACTGTTGCCCCTCCAAAGCATTGTGTATGAGATGGTATGACAAGTTTTACCTGTAAAACTAGATTAGAAATGGCCCATTGATCAAGTCTTCACAGGAAATAAACAGGCGTGTGCGAATTAGCCTTAAATGGTATCTTAAAAACCCAGTGCATACACAAGCCAGCCCTCCCCAGGATCATGCCCTCTAGGTGCTTTTGACTTCAACTCCTGCAGCGCCAGCAAAGATAGCCGATGGTCAGGAATGCGAGAAGCTGTGCTCCAAAACACCTGTAGAGTACCAGGCTGAGAAAGGCCAATTAATATAATATGCATATACACAGAGAGTTCCAGCATCTCCTGGCCTCAGCCCCAACATAAGGACATGATAGGACTGAACAAGCTTACACAGTTCTTGTGCAACAAGGGAAGTGCTGCACTTTTTCTGTGAAAAATACATGACTTACTTTTATCACTCTAGAATTGTACATAAAGGATAGCCTTTATTATTAGAGGGGCAGCATTGTGCAGTGCATATGGCTGGCCTTTGAACAAGAACACCAAGGTTCAAGCCACTGCTCAGCCATGACAGTCACCAGAGGATCATGAGCTAGTCAGATCTCTGAATCTAACCTCACCTAAGATTGGGTGCGGGGAGAGAAGATATTCTGGAACTCCTTAAGAAAGAAGGGCAGCAGTTCACTAATCCAACAGAAACTGATAACAGGCACATGTGCATGCACGCAAGGAAAGGTACCTGCACATGTGCATGAACAGAGTTCCTATGCACTGGGGTGCATGTGATTAGCAGAAGGTCAGAAACCAGGATGCAGGGATGTGGTATGCAGGGAAGAGAAGAGAAAATGCAGGAAGGTTGGCATATGGTATGTATTTTAACTTCTACTCCTTTTGACATCTATTCTCTGATACTCCAGTTTCTGGCAAAACAATACTTGCGATGTCTGATTGGAAGAATTATATCCAAATTTCACTAAGTGTACATGATTTCTACTCAATACATATTATTATTTTTCCCTTGGAGTAGAAATTGGATGGGTAGAACTGTAGAATGTGGGTTTAGTGCTCCTGTATACTTCCTTAACCACTGAACTTCAACTTTGCTGAAGAAGCTGCTTTCCTTTGAAATGGTTAAAAGCACTGGCCCGTGAAATCCATATTTTGTTCCATTTGTCTCAGACCATTCTTTGGAAAAGCATCTATCAACCTTTCTCTGTTAGAAGTACAGTATTTATATAAGCAATGTCAGAGGGATTAAGAGCCGCCAAAGCTGACAAACACCGATATTAGGTTGGGATGGCTAGATCGGGTTGGCTCTCTTCAGCAGGGAGATTTTGTTGGAAAGCACCCACTCATTTAACTGTAGACCCAGACAAACCAGCCAGATGCTGAACTTCCCAGCTGCAGACTGTAATACTATGCCTTGACATAAAGCTCAAATAGATCACTGTCACACTTAAACAGGCCTAGAGGAGTAAAGAGTGTCATCCTGAAATGTTGAACAGGGTGTCTTGACTGCAAGAAAGGAAAAGCAGTAGGGTGTGGCATCATTCAGTTTTTACCATTGTTTTATTGCATCCAATGCAAATGCAGAGGACAAAATGGTCTCAGAGGACCCAGTTTACCTTCATCCCTGTCAGCCTTGCCACCAATCTGGTGCCCTCCAGATGTGTTGGATTGTTCCTCCTATTGTTCCGAGCTAGAATCCTGGGAGTTGCAGTCCAACATATCTGGAGGGCACCAGGTTGGAGGAAAAGCAGCTCTATATGAGGAATCCAAGGTTCATCATTGTCCTAAATCTACTTCAAGCTGCTGCTATAATATAGGAATCTTCCGCATTTCAAGAATGGAACATCTCTCAATAGCACATCATTCAACATCTCACCAGCCAGTATTCAGAACCCTCTTTCAGCTCAACGGTCGAATTCCATTTCAAAGAAGCCCTCAGGGGACTGGATGGATGGAACAGAAAGCAAAAATGAGCATCTGTGCAAGGGGGACAAATATATTAGTATCTTTTAGCTTAAGTGTTAAGTGTTTTGCCTGCATCACACCTTCTGACACAGGGGAGGACATGGTCCAGAAGTAGTCAGGTTGGGACAGTTTTCCCCATAGCTGAAGTGTGAAATTATGCCACTGAATAACACTTTTCCGAGCATTTTTTCCTCAGAGCATTGTATTAACATAAAACCAAAGAGGAAAATTACAGATATTTTTGGTTTGTTTTTCACTTGCTGTTTAAGAGCCCATGGAAAGTCCTGGATAAGCCTTGGACTCATTTATTTATTTAGGGTTGTATAATCTCCAGAGCTTTTCCATTTTTGTTTTTGAACTTGTTATACAAGCTAATGACCAGGACTATGATGCTGAGCACAGTTTGGGTAGTGTTTTCCCATTGCAGGTGCTGGGTAATTGCCATGCCTCCAGCCACTCTAGAGGTCCTCTCCAACACTCTGAAGACAACACCCCAACCCACAATGGAGAGCTGGAAGTTGGACCAAACCTTCCAAACAAATGTGCTGCATGGCTCTGTTTTTCCTTAGGAATGGGAGCTTCTGGTTGTCAAAGCATGGCACTTAAGCATGAAGCAAGTGTGTGGAACACTGTAGTAAAAACCCAGAATTGGAAGGTAATGATTCACTGGAATGGGTTGCTATGGGGAAAGCTATACTGCTTATGCTCCAGCGTCACTGGGGCTGCTGGCAACACTCAAACTGTTCAGCAAAGAGTTGGAGAACTGCAGCTCAAAAGATTCTCTGCCTCTGTGCTTTGTACCCAAGGAAAAGACCATTTTGACAGTTCTGCTAGTTGCAATATGCTTCTCAGACTCAACCCAACAGTCTTCTCCTGAACTCTGCGTGGCTGTGTAAACAGTCTGTCTTGATTATCTCCACAGCTACAATAAGGCAAATAAAGGCCAAAATACACCATCAAGCAGCAATAACTGTGTCAGTATTCAAAGTGTGTCCCTAATTCCCAAAATGATGGAAGTTCAAGACTGCTCAGTGCAATTTTTAGTTTAACAACAATGATCGCACTTCAGTGGCAGACTATACAGCCAGTCCTGAAATAAGCAGTCTGTAAACAAGCTGCAAGGAGAATGGGGCTGGTGATTATGTTTATTCAGTGTTAAATGTAAGCATGTCCGAACAACCTTTCCTTTGTTCTTTTCTGCATACGCATGGGAAAATATAAGTCAACAGGCATCCCTCCTGGGGATCATTCTCTGTGTCCCTACTGGTTCATCACAAAGACAAGAATGGTTACTTTTGCAGCGCAAGATGTCTGTCACTACAGCTAAAGAAAGGGGGCTGCAGTCCTTGTCACAACAAGTCTAAAAAGGCGATATTCAATAAAGGAAAAATCTTCCCATGTGAAGCCTAAAGAAAACAAGCTTGACAACTGTTGGGTTTAAACTGCCCTGATTCCAGAAACAGAATTAGTCATATGAACACAAAAAGCAGGATCCTCCTATGCACTATTGGGGCCTTTAGCAAGCAACTGCCTGAAGTACAGTGAGACACGACCATCAGTGTGATGGCATTGCAATGTTGGAACTCTTCTCTTAGGCTGTTCACCTTGTTCCTTTTTGACAGGCAGGTCAAGGAGTCCCATTTTTGTTAAGTTTGGGGGATACTTTGGCTACTCTTGATGGCAACTGCCTACTCCTTTTTTACTGTTTCTTTTAGATAGCTTACTTTTAAATACTATTTAAATTCTGTATTTTTAAAAATACCTGTATTTTTGCCTTGGAGGTTCTCATTGAAAGGCAGATTATACATATTTTTAATAAAATGTACAGAAGTGCTGAATCAGAGTGTGTTTACCTTGTAGGCTTAGCGAGTGATTAGCAGGTGAAGCTAAGAGGGTGTGGATTTGTTCACTGCCTAGATGGAAGGCCACCAAGAGGCCCATATAAACAGCTTGGAGTATCCTGTCTCAATACCAGACTTTAACCCAGAATGAAATGGGTTCAAATGCTCTGTATCCTCCAAGAGCTGCTGCAGCTGTGCTACAGATCAAGGGTCTGATCCCAAAAGGGGTGGGGGAGTGTCTCCCTAACCCACCTCCAGTTGCCAGAAACCTCTAGTTCCAGGGAGCATTTTTTCCAGGAATGGTTGCACAACCACCTCTTCAAAGGTGGCTAGCATATTTCCTCCCATAAAGGTGCATTAGCCATGTCCTGGAACCAGCTGGCTCTTGGGCATGAAAGAGGCAGTTGTGCTTGGTGTGTACTTCAAGGCCAGGGAGACTTGGACTCTTCAGAGGGGAAAGAGCAGCCCTGGGAAATGAGGCCTTCAAATATCGAGATGGAAGAGGTAGGAGGAGACAGATGAGCCTGTTACTATCCTTGAGCCCATGTCAGGGTGTTGGGAGAGAAGGGCTAGCCAACTAGAGGGCCAGTGAAGAGCTAAGAGGCTGCTCAGCCTCCAGAACACCTGTCCCCCTGAGGTGCAGGTCAAGGGTTACTCAAAAGGAGGGTTCTTGGAAGTAGTTTTGAGTTTGGGTTCACTGAACTACTCTGTGCTTGCTCAGAGACTCTTTCTTTGCTGGTTATGCCTTACTGGATGTACGTTGGAGAATAAAGAGATTTTACCAAAGAATGGTCTGTTGTTTTGAAGGTGCAAAAGGAGAAACCTAGCTTCCAACACTGGCCAAACCTTCCCAGCAAGTTCTAATAAGCCAAGATGGGAAAAGAGGGGTGAATGCGCACTGTGTATTATCTCTTATGTTTATTATATATTGTTGTGATTTGTATTTATGATGGGATTATGTTGTTGTATATTGTTTTCTTGTGTTTTGTAAATCTGCCCAGAGAGTCCTCCTGGACTATTGGTTAATGTGGATTATAAATTCAATTATAAATAATTACAATGCAGTGGTTGGCTGCATTGTTGCAAGGCCTTGTTTGCATCCTCAGGCCTCATAAACCCGAAATTGGCATATCCCCTTTCCATATACCATTGTGCCCTTTCTCTTCTGGAAGATTCTGGCTATAGACTTGAAGAGGGTCTTACACATTGGCTAGCATTGCTTTTGTCATGATACTGGCAACTCCAATAGAGTATGAAGTGATATCTGAGCAACACGCCAGCATGTTACAGTTAATTTACTATAATGAATTGCCAATAAAGACCAACGGATCCATGTTGCCTTCTAGTATATGTTACACATATATACGAATGGTCGGCATGTCATGAGTGGAACCGGCTGGAGACGGGGGTCAGACTAGATGGCCCGGGAGACCCCTTCTGACTTGCTCTGTTTCTATGTTTTTATATCTACATTTATTTTTAGCTATCACAATGACATAAGAGCCATACTAGATCAGATCAAGGATCCAGCTAGTTCAGCATTCTGTTCACACAGTAGCAAAACAGCTGCCCATAGGATCCCTCAAGCAGGATATAAATTCAATAATCTCCTTTTGCCCAACTCCCCAGCAGCTGATGTACATTGGTATACTACCAATACTTAAGGTAACATATAGCCACCAGGATGAGTAGCCACTGATACCCTTCTCCTTGGTGAATTTGTTCCATCCCTTTTTAAAGCCACTCAAATTGGTGGACATCACTACATCTCAAGGAAGTGAATTTCTAGTTTCCCCTTGACATTACGTCCAGTCATGCCTGACTCTAGGGGGCAGTGCTCATCTCAGTTTCCTAGCTGAGGGAGCCAGCGTTTGTCTGCAGACAGTCTCCGTGGTCATGTGGCCAGCATGACTAAACACCAAAGTTCACAGAACACTGTTTACCTCCCCACCGAAGTGGAACCTTTTTATCTACTTGCATTTGCATGCTTTCGAACTGCAAGGTTGGCAGGAGCTGGGACAGAGTACAGGAGCTCACCCCATCTGCGGATTTGAAGTCGACCTTTCGATCAACCAGCCCAGCAGCACAGCAGTTTAAACCACTGTACCACCTGCATCCCCTTAACTATATACAATGCATTAAGAGATATTCCATAAAGAAATAGGTTGTGTGACAGAAACACACAAGGGGTGTGGAGAAAGCAGCCAGAACGTCATCAGCAAAGGATTCTCTTGAACAAATTTGCTATTGCTTTGCAACCCAATCCTCTCTGGTTATACTTGCAAGCTAATGAGTAACAGCAGGTGGTTATCCATCATGATGTCAACAAAGATAATGTTGCAGCACCTCATCTAGACTTCTCCACCCTCTTAGCATAAAAATACTAGATAAGGACTCCTGTTCATTCAGCAAAAATGACCACTATTGTGGCACCAAAGTTTAAGGGGAAGAAAAGGAGTCTAGTTCCTCTTTAAATGTGGGCCTCAATGGCTACTGCAATGGCTTTTGATTCATTTCCAAGGTGAGTTCAAGGCCTTGGTGATTAACTACTAGCCCTGACATGTCTTGGGCCTAGGCACATGAAGGGATACCTGTTCTTCTAATAACCCATCCATATTGTTTGAGGTGAGATATGCGAGATGGGAAATGGGCTTTTTTGTTTGTGGCACCCTGCTCTCCGCTTAGACTCTAAGCTTTAGAGAATTCTATGGGACTAGTGATGGGGAATATAAGTTTAATAAACCAACAAATAAATAAATATTTTTTCTGCCAAGCAGAACTTTTTACTCACCCCAGCTTTGAAACAGCATTTTGCTCTGATTTTTAATGCAGTCTTTAATGCTGATTTTGACACTCTGATGTTTTACCACCCTGAAAACTGATGTTGAAAGATAGTATAGAAAATCCTTAATAAAACAAACTACATTAGAAAACGAGAAATGCTTTGGAAGCACCCCAGCTTGATGCTTGGACCCAGTGGAGTGGATAGTGTCTCCACCCTGAATCAGAACAAGTGGGGCTCAAATCCGGATTCTGACATGAAGCTCAGTGCTCTGATTGACTCTGTTCATGCTATCCTTGATACATCAGAGAAATGAAAATACATTGCATGCAATGGGATGCTACTCTGTTTTGGGCAGGGATTTTATCAATTCAAATGAGGAAAGTCTATAGCCAACAGAGGACCTGCCCAGCATGCAAAATGTTCCAGGTTCAGTCCGTTACTTCTCTGTAATTTATTTATTTGATTTGATTTGCATGCTGCCCCCTCAGTCCTAAGGCTCTCTGGGTGACTCACAACAAAGCATAGCAACTAAAACAGTGCAATTCATAATAAACCAAAAAAGGTTCCTGTCAGAAACCCTGGAGAGCTGTTTCCAGTTAATGCAGACTGTAGACAATGCAAGTGGGATGTGCTGTAATGTGTGTTCACGGCTGCAGCCAACCATGCCTGTCTCCAAAAGACTGTTTCCATCTACCCACGGCAGTCAGCATTATTCACTGAACACTTCCCCATTAAGCTTTTCTGTTCTTCCTTCAGGTGAAAAAAAAAAAAGGCAACCTTTGCAGTTCCTCCAAGCGAGGTACCTGTCTCTTCTGTATAAATGGTAGAAATGTGGGTACATAAGGATAGACACTCAGATATATGTCAACGACAATATATATCAAGGGTGTGTAACCTTTTGGCTCTGAAGGCTGCATCTAGGGAAGCATGGGAGCTGCTCACACATTTTGACCTTCACCTACACACTCTTCCCTCTTACTCTCCTTCCTCCGCCCTCATAGGTTTGCCCACTGCAATCTAGGGATTTCTGGAGTGGAGAGAGGTTAAAAGCCCCTCCAATTGCCTTGCAATCACTACAAGATTACTGTTTCTCTGTTTGCACTAGAAATGGGAAAACGGTGATCTTAAAAACCAAGCAATAGCCATTTTTTCTCTCCATCTCAGCTGGTTTGCAGTAGAAGTGGGTGGGATCGTCCTAGCTTTGGGGGCTGCATGTGAGCCCAGGGCTACTGATGATTCAGCCTTGGTATATATGATGAAGATGAGCAAGAGACCATAATGTAACAAACCAATCAATTTTTGCATATGCACTCTACAAATACTATATCTTGCTTGCATGTAGCAAGGAAAGTACAGGTTAAAATGAGTAATGTGAACATGTAAATGTTAAAGGTTCAGTTTGCACATGTCAATCTACAAATAAGAATCTTGCAACTAGTCTTTTCTCTGATTACTAGCATTCTTTTGCCTATTTCATTTTAACTTTAATCATTCTGATTTCAGGCACAGGCAGTCTCAGCTCAGTCCATCTTGTTCTTTCTTTCCTGCACAGTACATAAAAGGTAACCAAATAATGCATGAAAGGAACTTGGTGCCTTTGCTCTCTTGCATGAACAATGTTATTGTTACAGTTCTTCAAACTGTGATTCACACATCTGTTCTATCGTATGAGTCTTAGGCTTGGTTCATGCTTTGCATTTCTGAAGTAATACTCTGACCACTTCCTGGGTTTGTGACTCTTGAATCTGAGGGGGTCAACTGTTTGGAAAGGGCACATAATTAAAAATGCAATTCTCTGTGCTTTTGAAATGACACATTCAGTCATAACACTGTATTCATTTTACACACAGTTCTGCTCTACTAGCCAACAAGGGTATCAGCTGTGAGAGGGCAAAGCAAGCCCTGGTCTGACAAGAAGCCAAATGTCACTTACCTGTCAAAGACAGTAATGCAAATCTGAAATATACTGAATCAAATATATTGCTATTTTTTCCAGCAAAGCTGGACTATAAGCCCCAGTGTGTATTTCCCATACTCAGCTGACAAACGCAATGAAAATTCTATATAGCAGAGAACATAGATTAATGTCAAGGCACATGCTTGTGGTTGACTGATATAAAATGTAAATATGTTTTAAGTCTGTGAGGCTACTGTCATTGGTCAGCTGGGAGAACTGTCCTGGTTACTAAAACTGTGTTGGACAATTAGATACAGAGCAGGGATAACTGTAAAATTAGGAGAGCCAGTGTGGTACAGTGGTGAGGATTCTGGACTGGGGACCTGGAAGATTCAGGTTATGGTCCCCACCTGGCCATGAAACTAACTGGGTGACTCTGGGTTAGTCAGTCATTCTCGGCCTATCCTACCTCTTATTGTGGTGGAGCTCTGATCCTAAAAGAGGTCCAGATGTATATTGTTCCAGTGGGATATGTACTGGTACATTAATTCTCTGGTTGGTGGCAGATGATCCTGATTCAGATCCCGCAGTGGTGAACTTGCAGGGCTTGTCACTAAGATGCAATTCAAAGGAGGGAAGCAAAATGCTGGTTATCTAGGGAAAATCCAGTTTGATCTGTTTTCCATTTACCCCCACACCCATATTCCCACCACTTCCTTCATTTTTCATACAGGTTGATGGAGCAGTGAAATTAAATTACAATGGGTTTCTGGGCAGATCAACTGTAGTTCTAAAGGGAAAAAATTAAAATGTTCCTGAATGTGAAGAAGAGGTAAAGCAGACACTAATTAAATAAAAAAGAAGAAAAGGAGAAAGAAGAAACATTTCTGAAATGCTAGGGCAATGCTCTGCAGGGAGAGAAGAACAGAAAGGCTAGCTTAAACGATAGGGCACTGCAGGGGAGGGAGTATATTCTCTGTGTGTTTTGTGCTTCGTAAGATGGGCAGATGTACTCATCTCTCACTGAACAAAAAGAAAAATGAGTAACTAAGACTCGGTTATTCAGGGCTGGTCAAGGAGGAGGAAGGAAAGAGTGTGGTATAGGGTAACAATGAGTTTTAACTAGTGCCAAAAAAGGAATAGCCCATTTTGCCTTCTAAGCTCTAAGATCAGTCAGTGGATTTTTCAGCATGTAGCATGTGCCAACTCCAAGGTTACAGACAAAGCCTATAGATAATTTGGCTGACTGCTATCTGAGTTTCCTTCTCAGATGATTCCACCAAACCAAAGCATCCCCTGGAGACAATGATGCAACTACATATGGGATATGGAAGGAAGTATGATGAAAGGAAGCAAACAAATGTTTAGAATCTTTGCATCTTCAAAGAGGAAGCCTTAGGAACTTCCTAGATAAAAACTTGATAAAAAGAGATAAAAAAGAGTAAGAATAGGTAGCACAATTTTAAAACGATTTTATAATTTCCTGATGAACTTAGTTTGTGAATAAAAAAAAAGAAAAATGGAACAAAAGTGTTTATATTATCAAGGCAAAGTTGAATATATAACACAATTTCTTTTCAATTCATTATCCTGTCAGTAACATGACTCCATCGATAAAACACATACAAGTTGAAGGCAGCGTGCGCACTTGCATTACAGACATATATCATCTCCCACTGCTGCTCCTACCAGAAGGAACTCAAAGTATGCCAGACTATATATGAAAGGCTTGTCTCCTCCTCCATTAAAGTGCAAAACATCACTTTCGAAGTAGCAAAAGATCCCCATCTGTAGTGTGTGTGTGTCTGTGAAGACAGCCCACAAGTTTTCACTCCCTATGACAGCCTATAGTATTGCCTTCATGAATAATTTGGTGAAGCAGAAACTGGTGTTCCAATTTCAGCAAGAGGTGAATCCAAGAGAAGTAGCAATACTCCTGTGGCAGGGATGAATGAGCAGCATATTATTTCAGTTTATAAGAGGATAATCTGGATATAATCCCATCTACTAAACAAGATGTGAACATTTGGTAAACAGATAGTTTCCTAAAGATCTAGCATACCAAACTCATAAAAAGTTGATGGGGGGTTAATTAAAAGAAGAAATATCTGTGACTTATTTGTATCGAGAAGGCTCCACTGACACCAGTATTAAGCCAAATCATGGGTTTCCTAGGTTGAAAAAACAGATGTCTTACCTCACCTGAGCCATAAGTAGATAGAGAAAACTAAATTAAAGGGCAGTATCAATCAAGCTTGGTCTAAGATGTTTAGATCCTATAACAACAAAGATGTCTCAAGTGTGGACTATAAACTAACTGTTGTTCTTCCGTTTGTTGTCAACTTTGATTCTAGCTCAAACAATTACCAGTGAATCAAGTGATTTGAGGAAATTTCAGCACTGGAAAATTGGTAACATCAAATTGAAAGGATTATAGACATTCCCCAAATTAATCAGGATTATTACTTAAAGTACATTCATGCACAGCAATTTAAGATATGATTAGTAGGAATACTAAATCCATTCAAGATATATAGATTTATGTTGGCCAGACCCTTTAAAGTTAATGAAAATCATCTATCCTCATGATGCAGAAAAGGCAAGCCCTTTGTTGTAAGATTATGAATGTATATTTTCAAAGATGGATGCATACAAAATAAGAACATGCATGTAAATGGTACTGGCAGAGATTAAGATGCATTATGTAGTTTATGTGTACAAGATAGGGACTGAAGTGTGTACAAATATGCTTCAATGCATTACTTCTATTTAAATTTGCAGTATTTAAGCCTGAGAATACCCACAAAATCCCAGTAATTTCTAGTGTAGATTATAATTTTGTCCCTTTCTATATTTTAAAGGTAGTCCATTCTTTACAGGGTTTGGAGAGGGATAATGTAGCAGAATTTTTAAGAAGGCCACACTGGTTTGGTCTTCCTTGATCTATCAAAGGCAATTGAAAGGTATCTTAAGCCTAAAAAATCAATTTCCTTATAAAACTGGGAGGAGGAGTCCAGCACTTTGCCTTTTCATATTTTGAATTCCTTTGGACAATACATTTAGTTTTTACATTTTTTAAAACACATTTTTTCATTTCTACTTCTATCTTTTTTATTTAAAATCAGACAACAGACACACATTGTCAGTAACTGCCCCACCTTGAGGACCACACAGACAATAATTGACAAGCAGAGAATGAAAACAGAATAATAAAATAAAAAACACCCCTGAAAAAGTCAAGGGGAAATACCAATGATGACAGGGTTACAGCACTTGCCACAGACTGGAAAAAGTCAGTTTTTTATGTTTACGCTTTTGACACTAAAAAGTTTGTAAATGCTTTTATCTCTTTTTTTTTTTATAAAAGGTCAACAGAGACAGCCATTTTGTTCAGAAGGATAGCAGCTCCCTCCATTAATGGAAAAAGTTAAAAAATATTATATATTATAAAAACAGCACCTGCTGCACTTACAAGACTGAATGACTGGCAAGAGAAGAGCTTGTCTTGTTAGTTATGGCAGCCCTAATCCATCCATTGCCTGGCCTCCCCACTCCACTGGCTTCACCAGGGCAGTGTTACTAAGTCTAGTGCATCCTGCTTTCCATCCTTTTGCTTGGTTCTCTAAAGTTAGTAGCTACTTCCATTATTTCAAATATCTACCTTTTTACTAACTTGTACAAAATTAGTTCAGTTAGCATAAAGTTCTAATTTAAAGAACTTCAGCAGAAAGTATATTTCATTTCTAAGGTCACTCTAAGAACCCATGCTATGGTAAGGCCCAGGAGTGTGAGACAGGAGGAAAAATGTTGCTCCTTATTTTTTTCAGATAGAGGAATTTTACAAAACAGAATATTCCTTGAATTAAAAATAGAGAAAAACGGATGCCTGAAACTCCTATATACATTTACAATGATATTGCAAAATATGTCACAACAGTTCCCATGCAGTGAGTCCTTTCCTTCTATATATGGCATTTTAATAGTAAACACTTGTCTGTCACCGTAATCTTCATTCATTTCATTCTAGCAGATGTTTAGGATTTTGAGAGAGTGTTTGGCATTTCTGGGTGAAGGTAATAGCTAAAGGCAGTCACTATTCTTGACGCACTAAAAATGTTATTTGCATGTTCCTCTTATTTTTTCTTTACTTGGATGTTGGTTAATATCACTATGTCATTCTGATGTTGATGTTGTATTTATTTGAACTGAGTTCAATTTCAATTTGAACTGAGTTAAACCTCAGTTTGATGGGAATGCAATTATAATGTGGATTTATCATTAAACAATGTCCAATTAGGGAGTCAATACATTATCACAATTTTTCAGAGAGCTATTAACAGCAGCACCAAATTAACGAAAAACAGAGAGTTCCTAAGGTTTATAAACATGTTTTCAAACATTAATAATGAACTTTTTCATAGTTTGTAAGAGTAACATGACCAAGCCTTGTTATAATCTAGTTCCATCAAACTCCAGCAACAACACTCTATCAATGTAGCTAGTATAAATAGAAGATTTTGGAATTCACTGATAAAAGGTTATTTTTGAAAACCAAACCGAGAAATAAGGAAGGTGAACAACAGAGTACCTTTCCAACATAATTGTCCAGAGCTGTGTTTTCTGGGTACAGGGGGCAGATTTCATTTGTAGGAGATGCAAGCAGAAATACAATCTATGAGAGCTTTGTAGTGGGGGTGGCAGCTGGATTGCCACATATATCCATAAACCTGGATATTTCATACCATCTAATAATGATGACAAAGTTAACTAGATCCACAAATCAGTCAACAACCTAGCACTCCACTGATAAAGGAAACAAGTTAAGCACCCCATGCTTGATTACAATTCATGGCCAACAGCTTGCATTTAAGCTTCGATAGTTCCTAGAGAAATGAACAGAGACAGGACTTCTATCTAACTGGCATCAAAGAGATTATCTGCAATGCTTTACTGATGTTAAAGCCAGGACATTGTCTCAAGATCAGAAGTTGTTTGCACTCTCTCTCAGTCTAAAAGCATTTTACTGTGGGCTTAGATCAGATCTGAGGGTGGCAGGACTCTAAGCTTGCAGAATGGGACAGAAAGGATGCATGAAGTGGGGGTATAAGAGAGGGGTTGCAAGAGAGGCGCATTCCAGGTTGGAGGGGGAAGGATTCAAACAACAGGTGACTAGTAAAGATCAAACTGGCCAACATGGGAATTGGATCTGATTGACAAATCTCTATACCTTGCAGAACATTCTGTGAGCAAAGCAAAATGGAAACATACAAGCTTTATCATGCTTTCATTGCAGTGAAAATACAGAATAGGGTATGCAGTATTCTAGCAATGTCACACCTGTACCAAAACAGATCCTGATTTTGCAGTAGCCACATGGTGGCAGCTGAGTTAAAAGGTCTTGAAATACTAGCATGCAGAACAGTGGCTTGCATGCAGTGCGATATGCACATGGGAACGGAGTAGCAACCATAAGGGACTATCTCTGACTAGCTATACTGTAAAGTCCTGATTTTCAGCAATCCACCCCCCACAAAACAAAACAAAAGAAAACAAAAGCCTCACTATCAAAGAGCATCTCAGTAAGAGCTTTATGAGCAGCAGTTATTTCAAACACAGATAAGGAAAATTCCACAACTTCTCCCACAGAGAGAGTGGATTGTTTTACAGAGGAGCACAAGGGCAGCTGGAGTCCTGACCATATAACTTAATAGGATAGTCAGGGAGTGGCGGTGGTGGGAAGATGTTAGGCCAAAAGGCTGAGATGGTTTTACAGGCAGCTTTAAAATTCTACAGTGAGCAATTAAGGATGAAGAAAAAGCTAGAAGGGAGGTTTCAAAACAGCAGCTCCTATCAAAATGTGCTGACTCAAACCATAGGGCCAAAGGCGCGGCTCTGGTATGAGGCATGGCTCAGTGGTATGTACAGTCACTGTCTACATGCTTTCCGGTAAAGGCAATTTCAACCTTGAGAACTTTCATGTCTCCCCCTGCATCATCTTGCATTATGATGCAAAGCACCATCCACATCCTATTGCTACTGTCAGCTCCAAAAGCATCATCCCAGAGCTCCAAAGTCATAAAGGTGCTAAGACAGTAATGTGAAACTCTCATTCGGAAAACTAATAGGGAAAACATTGCAATTCAAAACTAAGTTTATTTCTTCACCACTTTTCTGAAATAATTCCAAAGTAACTCCTCTGTAGGTGCTAATGAAAGGATAAAGCTGACCTTTTTGAAGAACTTGGCTTCAGATGTCCACAATGCATCCTTTTGTGATCAAAAGGAGACACTGTTTATTTTATAAGTATTAATAAAAGTAATTATTTTGTTTCATACATAGTATTTCCTTGCTCTTTAGAAATCAGTAATATTATAGGGTGATGGTTACCAGATCTGGTGGGTGGGAGTCAAGGCCAAGGAAAAAAGACCTTCAGTATGGTCTGTTTTGTGATCAAGGCTATACTGTAAAGTCTGAAAAAGAAGAAAAGTTACTTGAGAATCTGTCTGCTTTATAGGAATCAGCAGATACAAATACTCAGCTACAAAACACTCAAGTTAGAAAAAACAAGCATGGTGATCAGGACAATCTGCTAAGAAACCAATTTAAGGGCCAGTGGTCTTTCCTCTTACCTTCCAAGACATTCTGTTAACCTGTTCTAAAAGGCCCTCTTAACCCTGAAAGCTGAAAAATCAGAAAGAGTTAGTTCCTCTAAGGAAGAAATATAGTTATATCAGAGTTCTATTTTAGTGAATGCCTGCAGAATGATACTATGTGTAAAACTAGTATTGCTCTGGGCAAAACTGTATTATTCCAATTAGTACAAAACAAATTAAGTAAATTTCTATTAGCCTGTTAATTTTGATAGCATAATCGAGTGCCATTTAGAGGAGTAATTTGGGTTCATTCACCACTGGCAGTGCTATGGAAGATACTGTAGTAAGTGTGACCAATACTCTGCTACTGAGTGTAGCTTATGAAGTAACCCCTTAAGAACTTAGATAAAATGAGAAACCAAGCACCCTTCAAGTGAGAATGCAAAGATATACAGATAAGGTATGATGCTAAAAATTGGCCAGAATATCAAGGAAACCAGTTAAAGAAAACATCCACTAGTATTTCATAACACATTTGGAAAATAAAAGTGAGGTGCATATTAGGCAGAACAATACAATAATGTTTCCCACTCATGCCTAACTGAAGTCAACACTAAGAACAAGGGATACTCTCTACCTCTCATCTTATTCAACTTTAATTTGAAGATAAAATGCCTGTGCAGACAAAGGCAGCAAATTCTGAGCTAGCTAAGCTGATGCTGGCCAACTGTGGACCATAATCAGCAGACTCAGCTTCCTGTATAAACAAAGGTAGGCCAAAGATTTTACTAACTGGAAGATAAAATAAAGGCAAGTGTTCCCCTGATACCACTTCAAGAATCACCGGAACCAGCTATGTCCAATATATTGCCACTTCCATGCTTACCAGGCTCAGCAAATTTCTGAGCAGACATATCCCAAAGCCAACAGGAAAACAACAACAACTAGGAGACATTTTCTAAAGTAGAAAGGCAGTGAGAAGATGAATGCAGGTGTGATTCAGCACTTATAGACTGGAAGAGCTGTGATACCAGTTTCAGTCTGTTTGTTTCTTTTTTATAAAAAGGTGCACCAAGTGTTTCTTCTTTTCTTCCCCCCTTTCATACTCTTCTCCATCTTCATGACTCCTTAGACTGACTGGGCTTATCCCCTTGGCATGCTGCTGGGGGGTGGGATGGGTGGGTTATACTGGTATCAATCATGATGACTCCTCAAGTGCATTGACAACTTGCTCCAGGATGTCAGGGCAGTGATCAGCTATCTGCTGTAGAATGGCATTGGCAAACTCTTGTAGTTCTGCGCTGTCCTTTTCACCCTTTTCTAGCTCATCATGAAGCTACAAGGAAATAAAAGACAAAATTCAGTCAGCACATGCTAAAGTCAATATTAAGATATTATATCAGGATTCAGCCCTTAGTCTGTGAGCTGCTCAGTGATGATGATAGTTCACACACAGGGAATTGTTTTAGTTATGAATGAGGACTGAACTGCCAGCTGCAGCTATTTGCTAGGCATATCTGTATGGCATCTGAGTTTGCAAACAGTTTTGCAATAAAATACAGGAAATGGCCCAAACAGTCTTTGTATCTGAGTGACTGCTTCTAGAAAGTTGTAGGCTGGAATATTACTTTTAGGTATATATTTAACTAGGCCTACCTTTCTCCATATTAATATTAATTAGGTATTAATAGTAACTTGTTTGTGCTGCAACCAACACAAGCTGACACCTGTGAAAGCATTCTGAGCAAAACTTCAGAGTTTCCTGTTTCTCATTCAGACAGAAATGTCCCCCTTGAGCATCAGTTATACTTCAAATTCATGCATTAACTTCCTGATGAGTACTCCCCAGTGGGAGATGTTCCTGCTGGCATCCATACATTTCATGGCATCTAAGCTTTTAACACAGCAAAGACTGAAATAGCTTTGAGACTCAGAGTCTTTGCCTGCCAATGCTGATATTACTAGAATTTGAATCCAGATCTTCCAAACCCAATTCTCTGCTAGTTAGGCATTTTCAGACCCCAAATCTGCAACATAGGACTGGTCCCCCCTTTGCATTTTTACACCAAATTTCACACATTATCTCACTATGAAAGTATTTTTTTTAAAAGTAGTGGGGAGGTTGTAACCTACATTAAATTGGGATTTGACCCAGCATTTGAGTAGCAATGACTTACACTAAACTGCATGTTCACCAAATCTGTTATGAATTGTTTAAATTATATAGAAACCTAAGATACATTTTAAACTCTGAGAAAAGGTAAGTGCAAGTATATTTCCTGCCAGATACATCTATAGTTAAAAGGCTTCAGTTATGAATATATTTAGCTTCTTATCAGTTCCAAAACACTTTATTAATGCAGGATGTATATAAATTCAAATACCTTTAAATTCTGTCTTACTACCAGTTTGGCATTTACCCTGGGAAATATGAAGTATTTGTTGATGTAACAGGATGGCAAATAAGTGAAAATATGTTTTAAAAGGTTAACTTTATTAGGCATTATTTAAATTTATTCAGAACAAGTTACATAATATATTACAACTAAACATTGCCTTGGCTAGTGTATTTTCAATATAATCAAACAAATTAGAAGAATGTGAAGACCATTGCTTTTTACACATAGATTTTTAACAATTTTAATTTTTCAGTTGAGGAAAAAGTTTTTTTTGGCTACATATGCCAAAACAAATGCAAAAAGAAATTAGATGCCTACAGTCAATATGATAGCTAACTAGGAAATACAAACAATCAAAGATTATCTTAAAAAGCATGTATTTTTTAAATTGGAAAGAAATCAACAGATAATATGAGAACATGTAGGATGTATCTAATTATTTGATTTTTATCTACTGATCATTATTTGAATGTATCTTCTCTTTTTCTTCTTCAGCTGCTGAGTGTAATCATTGCTGGACTTCATAGAACTAAAACATGATTTTTAGATATTAGGGTCAGGGACCATAAAACTCAAAAGCAACTTATTTTAACTAAGGAGTATGCAAATTGAGGGGTGGGGATGTGATTTCTTGCGCTATTCAAGGGAGAGAAGAAAAAATAAGAAAGAGCTTAGAGCATTAGATGAGAAAGGACAGATTTGATAAATATGCAATATATTGTAAGCTTTTACAAGTATGTTTTCATGTCACATGACCAGAATACTATTTGAAAGGCTCTTTGAATCCATGTGCATTTTAAACACAATATAAACCATGCTTTGTGAACCACTGTGAGAGCTTCAGATGTTGGGTGGTATAGAAATTAATTAATTAAATATAATAAGACCTTGGCAATAAAATCACGTAGCATTCAATGCAATGCATATTTGACTAAACTCCATGAAGCAAGAGAAAACAAAAGTGCAGAGAGGTGGAAAAACAGGAAGGCAAAGAAAATAAAGCAATAGATAAAAGACAAAGTTACTATCACAACAATTGTCCTCTAAAATTATCTTCTCAAAGGTCCCTAGTCCTTCCACATCACTGCATGGCCATCTCTAGCTCTTTCTCTAGCTCTTATTTTTAAAGGTTGTTGTTAGCAGATGATACAGCAGATGCATGTACAAGTGCTGATTTCTATTTTTCAGTCTATTATTTAGCACTGCAAAAGTAACTATTGAAAAGAAAGTGACAGAATGAAGATTATATATGTGTACTAGAACTACAATGAAAAAGTACACACAAAAATATGTCTTTCAAACTTAGAGGGAGGGGCAAGGGGTGAGATTTTGGCAAGTTAAATCTTCAGTGCACAAAATGCAACCACTGCCCTCCGCCCCTATTTCTTCAGAAATTTGCATCTGACAACTAGGAAGTATTGTGGCTTATATTCAGTAATGGTCACTCTCAATGGTTAACAAACAAACATTCTTAATCACCCTGATTATGGGTTCAGACATCTATCAAGTTCCCTAACACTCAACTGAGAATGGTTAAAAATCCCCTCTCATTTGTAGCACAACTGAAATTTCCACACAGAAATGCACTCTAACTTATGATTGCCCATATTTGCACTAAGAAAACTGTGAATTAGAAATATGTGCACACCATCTTGCACACGGCTGAAGAAATAACAGTGCTTTGTGAGGGGGGGGGTGAATTGCAGGAATCATATCAAAAGTACTGTGTCATACATACCTATAGTTCTGATTTATATGACACTTCCTCCATGCAACTGTCTCAACATGCTCATCCCCAGATATAAGAAATGTGGTGTTGCCAATGCAGGAATCAGCCCATATATGCAAAAGACAATCAGCTATACAATCTATTATATTTGGCTGGCCCGGCCGCCCCTTGAGATCTGCGGGAGAGGCCCTTCTCCAGGAACCCTCCATGAAAGAAATTAGGAGGGTAGGTACTCGGAGGAGGGCTTTCTCTGCAGTGGCGCCCAATCTATGGAATGCGCTCCCCAGAGAGGTCCGCCTGGCGCTGTCGTTACTTGTTTTTCGGCGCCAGGTGAAGACCTTTTTATTTAAACGGCACTTTAATTGTTAACAATATTTGCTTATTTATCTGGCCAGGGCGACTTCTTTTATATTTTTATTTATTTTATATTGTTAATTTTAACTTTATATTGTTATTTTTGTATTTTATTGTATTTTATTGTGTTTGTAAGCCGCCCCGAGGCTTCGGCAAGGGGCGACATAGAAATGTTCTAATAATAATAATAATAATAAAGTTTAAACATTGTTTAGGTGCCAATGAAATAGTAACAGAGACATGCCCCGAGGACATGCTTGTGCATTACAACATGCAAGAAACCATATGCCTCCTCCACTCTGTCAGCCTCAGTGACACAGCCAGCAATAACTCCATAGCTAGGGGTTGGATCACAAACATTGGAGTACAACACATAAAAAGGAGCATTTACACACACACACACACGTACGTGGAAAGAACTCATACACCCCTCATGAAATAAAATTTCAAGACTTATCCAGCAAGGAAAAGAGAGTAGCAGAGGAAGGATCTTGGACAGAAGCCACACACACAGAGCAATAGCAGCCATCAATAGCATGTTGTATAGGGCAAGGAACCGAGAAGCAGGAGGTAAGATATTTGAGCCCCACTGGGAGAAGGGAAGAATCTTTTGAATTCTTACTAATAAAAAGTCATGTTGGAAACAAAAAAGACGGGAAGTACCCAGGATTCAAAACCACACAGAAAAAGCCACAGAGCAATTCCCTAACCACCAAGCAAAGACAAACAAGTGACACATCACCCAGCATCAGCATTTCCTGAGCACCCAGTCACAGATGTGAAGAGTGCAGAAGCTATGGGACGAGTTCTAGTTAGGTGACACAGTGTACATTATGCATCCTGTTTAAATCCAATGTACACCCTTATGTTATTTTAATTACTTAATTTCTATAATTTATTTATATTCGACCTTTCTTTAAACGGCTTATACAGCTTATGGGAAATCAATTCAAAGGATAAGGTATATGGTACAGTGAAGTTCTCGATTGTACCACTATATTCTGCCCACATCTCTACTCTGCTTCAGTCATTCTACCAGAGTATCTTTGTTAGTAGAAAAGCTCTGTCAGCACATCTGAGGAGTTTTACTAATGATGATAGTCTTTATGGTATAGTTTGCCTGTTATTTGCTTAGCAGGGTTTCTTTCAAACCTTATAACCCCACTGTAGGTATGACTCAGGTATAGGATTGCACCTTCAATGACATGCATATAAATCTATAATCAATCTTAAGGCCAACCAGGAAATCCTAGTATAATCTTAAAAAAACCCCAACAAATCTGAAACTTCATCTGTTGGTGAATGTTTTCCTAAAAGGCCTCAGGACCAGCTAAACCATTGTTTCTTCTTACATTTCTGTAGATAAATATAAAAAGTGATCAGTCTACCTAGGCAGCCTACCCAAAGCTTTTCCTTTCAGCCAAGAAAAACCAGTCCAAGCTTCCTTCCTCACTCCTTGCTATGATGAGAATTCCACACATCGTGGTTTGTGGAAATGACCAAGGACAAGAGATAGTAAGAGGCCATTTGAGAGTGAATGTGCTGACAGGTTCTTAATAGATAACACAGGGGAAAAGGAACCACATTGTTTCCAGCATTGCTGTGATTTATATGGCATCTTTAAAGTAGTCTCTTGTATTAGTACTGCTGTTCACATTTTATAAGGCATAATTCCATACAAACAAACCATGAGTGCCAGTGTGGTGTGGTGTGGTGGTTTAGAGTGCTGGACTGGGGACACAGGAATTCTGAGATCTTGTCCCCATTAAGTAATGAAGATCACAGGGTGACTTTAGACCAGTCACAGACTCTCAGCCTACCCTACCTCATAGAATTATTGTTGTGAGGATAAAATGGAATAGAGGAATACTATGGAAGCTAGCTCGGGTTCCTTGTAAGAGGAAAAAAGACAGGATACAAATGCAATGTAATAATAATAAAGAGTAAAATTGTGCCTGAGAGGGGAAAGTATGGGAATGTGGGATTAAGGTGTTAGATAAGGATAGAAGCCATTAGGTATTTTGTGCCTATTTCTTCTTTGTCACTTGTCTGGAAATCAACTGTATTACCACGCCCTCTGGTCTACTGGTACTGTTATTAAATGCCAGGTTGCTTAATAATACATTTCCATCTATGAATTTCTATGATTCAATTATAGATGAAGTTGGTTTAGAGCATATAATGAGGTCTTAGGCTGCAGAAAGTTAGTCTCTCCCAGATATGGCCTTCCAGGGTCTTAATTCAGTTGCAGAATAGACTAGACCAGTGATGGTGCACCTTTTCGAGACCGAGTACCCAAACTGCAAGCCAAAACCCACTTATTTATCACAAAGTGCCAACACTGCAATAAAAGCTGAAAGCTGAGGTTTTAGTTTAGAAAAAACAAGTCACAGCCAGTCCAAGCAAATATATATATATATCCTTAGCAATGCACTGACCAGCCATGTGAAAGCTCTGCCGAGTGGCGGCTAATGAGTCGTGGCTCATGATATCATCGCCGGGCGCCGCTACTCCTTTCCAAGCATCCGCACGGCCCCTATGTGCACTGTTATCCGATGCATGGCCGCTGCGGTGATGCTGGGGTGACTTGGCTCTTGGGCCAACAGAGAGGGTTCTGCATGCCCACTGTGGCACATGTGCCACAGGTTCACCATAACTGGACTAGATATTCAGGGAAAGAAAATTGTTATGGTCTATAGGAATTTTCCCATCTCTTTAATTGAATTGTTTATTTGAGTGCGATTTTGGAGTATGTACATTATATGGTGAGCTCTCGGGACAGGTTAAAGATTCTGCTGGTATAAAGCCATCCCAGTATGTATTAATCTCCCTGCCTGATATCCTGGAAGCAGAGCTTCCCTTTTTTCCCCTCATAAGATCTATGTTAAGCACTGAAAGTGTACTCAACACTGGAAAAGTGAAGAACCACCCACCGATGAACTGATCCTAAAGAAGATCTTGGACTGTGCAGAAATGGACAGATTGACTTTGTCATTGAAGGAGAAAGAAGATACTGATTTCTCTCAAACTTAGGACTCTTTTTATTATTGGCTAGAGAAACGGGACTTCGTATAGATTCAAATATGTTTTTAAGTTATCATAAATAGAAATAAATGTGGGGGCTGACCCAGCAGGTCTGATGTTTCTGATGATTGATGTTGTTTTTAGTTTTTCTTTGTATTAGGGTTATTTAGAATAAAACTAATTTAAAAAAAGCACTGAAAGTGCTTAATCAGTGCCTGATCATGGAAATGGATTGGATAAGGGTCAATAAAGTGAAACTTAAGATGGAGAGGTATCATCTATCTAGGCTAGTAGCATTCAACCCATTTGAAAGGATCTGTTCTCTTTCTAAAGAATTTAGTTTCAGGGTGTTTGTCGACCATCTGTGTTAATAAAGGTTTGTGGTACAAAGTGCTTTTTGCTAATGCAGGGTGGCACATCAATTCTGAACCTATGTGTAGGTTGACCCAAGCATAAATGACCCATGCTTTGGTAATCTCCCATTTAGATTACTGCAGTGCATTGCATGTGGGACTTCATTTGAAGACAGTCTGGAAACTTCAATTGGTACAACACACATTGGAAAGAGAGTATTAACTAGAACTGGGTTCTTTGATCATATTAAACCAATATTATACCATCTTCATTAGACTCTGGTTCATGTCTGGGCTCAGTTTAAAGTGCTGGTTGTAACCTATAAAGTTCTTCATGGCTTGGGTCACAGTATCTGGAGGAAAACCTCTTCATATACAGTATATCACAGAAGTGAGTACACCCCTCA
>NW_025336543.1:1330631-1366192 GCF_004798865.1 Varanus komodoensis
GTTTTTTTTGGTCTACGATGTCTAAACCACAAGAAAAAAAAACACCTTGTTGAAGTTTTCCCTGTTATACTAGAATATTGTAGTGTGTTTTAGAACTTCATTGGAGACCTATCTCTTCATGCAGACCTTCCCTGACAGATTGAGCCAATGAATTTTGTGAATATTTTTGAGATTTCTGAGTTAAGTGACTATAATGATGTTTGTATTTCGTATTTGTTTTGGCATTTGTATTGTAAACCAGTTACTGACTTTTCTTTAGATATGCTAAGTGTATATGATCAACCTATAAATTTATTAATAAATAATTTTACACAAAAATAAATGTATAAAGACTATCATTCTGATTAAACTTTGGTACAGGAGCTTATTACTGTACCAAGCACCATAAAGGAGTGCCTGATCTTGTTAATGGGTTTTGCAGTTACTGACTATGCAGTCAAAGGAAAAGAATACAAAATCCCATTCCATGGAATTCAAGGGGAGATTTTATCACATTTTAAGATTGAAAAATATCCTATGACTCCCAGCATACATCTGTTGTCTAAATATGTATGAGGCTGTGTCCTTGGTGTTAATACCAGGCCGCACAGAATGCTAGTATCGGAAAAGAAAAATGGAGAGCTGAAGGGTGCAATTGATCAGTTAGAACCTTTTATAGTACAGTCTAGTATATGGATAAAGGCATGGCTGGTTGACTGAAAGCTTGAAAGAAGTACTAAGAAAAACCGTAATGATCAGATTAAGGAACCATCTAAGCCAGCATTCTTTATCCACTGTGGCCAACCAGCTGCCTGCAGGAACCCCACAAGTAGGACAAGAGTACAATAGCACCAACCTTAGAAACTAGCATTCAAAGACATACTCCCTTTGATACTGGAAGAAATAAGTAACTGTTATGATTAGTATCTATTATCCTCCATGAACATGTCTCATACTCTTTTAAAACTATTGAAATTGATGACCATCATGGCTGGGTCCAACACAATCACCGTATATCTACTCTTGCAGCAGTGAGCTCCCTTGTTAACTATGTGCTGCATAAAGAAGTGCTCCTTTTAACAGTCCTGAATGCCCAGCTTCACAGAATGACTCTAGGTTATAGTATTATGAAAGAGGGAGAAAAATGTCTCATCCATTTTCCCCACATCATGCACAACTGTGTCCAGCATCCATGGATGATATAGTGCAATATAACTGTTATTCAAATAAATCACTGGGAAGGCAAGATTCTGACCTGCTCCAGAGTCATCTTCTGCAGCTCCTTCTCCCAAGCTGCACGGTCATCATCAAGGTGGTAGGAAGCAGGTGGGGTGAGTCCACGGAGAATCAGGGGATCCCGGTCATGGCACAGGGCTGTCAAATGTCCAATATACAACTTCAACTTGCTGCGATTCTGATCAAGATCTAAAAGGGGCTGGATTATCTAAAATAAGAGAATATAAATCAATCATATCCTAAAACAAGCAAATTGAACTTTTGTTAACTACAATACAGAAAACTGGAGGAAAGCTAAGCGAAGTAAATGAAACCTTTTGTTGGGGAAAGCAGGGAAGAAGAGAATTGAATGTGCAAACCATGTCCTAGAAATGCTGTATGGAATTCTGATTGTCTGACTTAAAAGAGCACCTCAACCAAAGTAATATTTGAAATAAACAAAGCTCCTTGTTATACACTCAGCAAAATCACTTTGAAAGTTATGTGGAGAATGGAAAGTTCAGAGATTTGAGGTTCTATTGATTAAGATAAATTAAAAACAGAACATATAGAAGAAAGTTTCTAAAAACAAAAAGGTCTGCATGAGCAATAGTTGTCAGTGGCACAATTTCAGCTGTCAAAATGTTCACATGTAAGTCAGTCTGTGGCTGCACCTGCTGCTTGTCAGCAGGCATAAGGTATCTCTCCAACTGTACCCTCTGACCCTGCTAATGAATGCAGAAGTGTGATAATCTCGCAATCAACAGAAACAGGTGCCGGTACTTCTTTCAGCAGTGTTGGTGAATACACAACTGTTTTGCTTCCTTTACTATGCTTCTAACACTCTTTGAACAGATTAATGCCAGTGCAATAGGAGGAGCTGAAAGCTACAGATTAGTGGTGTCAAAATCCTTTCCCTCATAAGACTGCAGAACCCTGTTTATAGCAAACATTAGGATTAACATCTTAGCACTGTCTAAAGACATAGCATGGAACACTACCACAATTTCAAGAATCTTAGATTAAAAAGGCGATGTTGCAATTCTACAGGAAAAGTCTACAATACCAGGAAGTTTTCAAGGATGACTTGGTAATCAACCAAGGAAAGAGATATGTTTTTACTGGCACCATGATTGTGGTTGGCTGAAAAAAAGATCAGTAGTACTGGCATTCTTACCAGATTCCACCCCCCACCTCACCTCAAGTTAGCAGGTTTAGCTATCAGTGAAACTTAGTATCATACCCCAGCAAAACTGAACTGGATTTACTCAGGGAACAGGTTTAACTGCTGGAAATGCAGTGCATCATGAGCACTGCATGCCCCAGACATGGTAGAACTGTCAAACTTTCCAGTAATCTTGGCAGCAAAATTCTGGGCATTACTTCTCCACCAGCAGAAATTTGGGCTTACCCCATTTGTTAGTTTTGTTTCATGCTATTGATCTTGATATAACTGATTATGAATGTATTACTTGCTGCAAAATTTATTTATTTTATTATTATATACCACCCAATAGCCTGAAGGTTCTCTGGGACAAGTAATGAAAAAATGATGGGGTCTCTCTCTCTCGGGTTTTTGGTGTTGATGGTAGTCAGGGGCTCCCTCTTGGTACTGAACTGCCTCTCTTGGTATCTACCAGACCCCTGGTATAGATGGTAGATGGGGGTTGCCCCTCAGGATTGAACCATCTTTCAGGTCTGAGTACTTTCTTGGAATTGACCAGGCCCTCCGCATTGATGGTTGATGGGGGCTCTCATGGAATCTGTACTTCTGCTTGGCTGCAGCCGCCAACTTTTTTCCAAGCTTGGGCACTTTCCTGGCCTGCAGCTGGAACCTGCAGCTTCCAGGGTCCTGGCCTTCCATCAATTGGCTCTATGTTTCTAGGCCTGTTTTGTAAAGGCCTGGCAATTGGACATGATTCAATGATGTGCCCCTTGCCCAAAGAGAAAGGCAGAGGGCTTGTCCATCAGTGGGGTTGAGTTTACTCACACAATAGATGCACTTTCTGAAGGGCACTTTTGATGGATCGCAGTAGATGGGGAAGGCAGAGGGTGGAGAATTGAGAAAGGACTTGCAGAAGGATGCAAAAGATCAGAGAGAAAGCAGACAGGAAAAGTTTTTTTAAACATGGGTTTTACAAATAAAGAGTGAAAATGAAGTTAATGGAGAGATTGGCAAAAAGGAAGTAGGGAGCCAAGGCTTAGAAAGTGGTAGAGAGAAAGGTACTTTCCTTGAACAACAAGGAAGTCATCATTCTTCCATACAGGGCTGATTGGATTTGAAGATCTTTGGGTGAGAGCCTTCTTTCAGCCCCATTACCATCGAAGGCATATTGGTGGGAATGTGAGTAAGGGCCTTCTTGGGAGTTACTGTCAGGATTTGGATTTCTATACTAAGTTAGCTCCTTTTTGTCCTTCTGTTGGCAAGCAAATACTTTTTCTGTTCAGGCAAGTTTTTGCCATGTAAGGGGGTCTGAATTTGAAGGGTGGGCTGTCTGGATGTTGGCTATGTATTTTATGGTTGCATTTTCAATTGCTTTGCTGTTAATGTTATGTTTTAACCAAGATTTTGTTTGATCTGTATTTTAATTTTGTTAACCACCTTGGGTACTCATATAAATGAAAGCCCTCCAAAATGTTCTAGCCATTTAGTGGTTCTAAATTCAAGGCTGTGCCTTCTTTTATGGAGTCAGTTTTTCTTCTGCCTTCAAGTTTCCCTAGTATGACAGTCTCAGTTTTTGCTTCTAGGGAAAGCTTTTTGTGATCCAGGGTATTCACAAAGCTCTCCTCCAGCACCATGTATCAAATGCATGAATTTTCTTCCTGTCAGCTTTCTTTACAGTCCAACTTTCACACCCATACAAAGTGATTGGAAATGCACTGTCTTGATCTCCACTGAAATGTCCTTACCTTGATTATCTTTCACATTCCTTCATTACTGCCTATACAAGTCTCAGTTTTCTTCTAATTTCTTGGTTGCAGTTTCCCTCTGAATCGATTACTGAGGTGAGGTATACAAAATCTTTCACTATTTTGATTTATTCATTGTTTACAGTCAAGTTCTGTAATTCTTCTGTAGTCATGGTTTTTGTTTTCTTAATGTTCACAACTGCAGTTCTGCTTCTGCACTTTTTTCCTTTGCTTTCATCAGTTGTTATTTCAATTTGCTGTTGCTTTTGCCAGTGATATGGCATCGTCTGCATATCTTAACTTACTGATATGCCTTCTGCCAATTTTCACTCTGTTCTCTGATCCAATTTTCCTCATAATATTTTCTCTTTACCAATTGAATAGTTCGGAAATAAAATACACCCTTGCCTGTAGCTTTTGCCTATAGGAAACCATTCTGTTTCTCCATATTCTGTCCTAACAGTAGCTTCTTGTTCACAATACAGGTTTTGTGTTGGAACAATCAAGTGCAGAGGCACCCCCATTTTGTTCAGAACCATTAATAGCTTCTCTTTATCCACATAGCCAAAGGCTCTGCTGTAGTCTATAAAGCATAGACTGAACTTCTGAATTGTTTTGGTGTGCTCCAATAGCCAACATATATATGTTTGCAATATGATCTGGAATGCCTCTTCTTTTTCAGAATCCAGTTTGAACATCAGTCATTTCTTGCTCCATATAGGGTAGTATTCTTTGTTGCAACACCTTGAAGCATCACTTTGCTTGAGTGGCAAAACAGTGCAATGGTTCTATAGTTGATGCCCTCCTTTGCATCTCCTTTCTTGGGGATTGAAATGTATATTGAATGTTTCTACTCTGCGGGCTATTTTGTTTTTGATATTTGCTGACATATTTGTGTTAGGATTTGGACTGATTCAGTCTCTGTACCTTGGAATAATTCTATTGGTACCCTATTTACTCTTGAAATGGAAATGAGCACCACCCTCTATAGCTGTTTCAGCTAGCCGAGTAAAATCCACAGGGACTCCTCTCCTTTCCTCTTTACTCTGGGTGCTTTATTTCTTCCAAGTGCTTTCAGAGCAGCTTTCACTTTACTTTCTAATACTGCAGGCTCTTCCTAATAGGATTCCTCTTTGAAGGCATCTGTTATCCTTCTTTCTCTTTTGTACAATTCTCCTGTGCAGGCTTTCCACCTTCCCCTTATTTTCTTCTGGTCACATACTATGGTTCCTTGTTTGTCTTTCAGCATTCCTATCTAAGTCTGAGTAACCCTTTGTATGCTCCAAGATGACAGACTCTGTCAAAAGGACACATCCCAAATCTCTCTTAACCTCTGCTAATTTTCTGAACATCTACAACTATGCACAGGTTCATAATACTGCCATTTTAAATTAGCATAATTACTAACATTACAATTAGCCAGCTGAAGTGGAATGCTTGTCTTGCTAGTCCTGTATTCCAACAGTATGTTCACAAGATATATACAGGATGTGTGATCCAAGCTCAAAAACTAAATGTGTGTGTGCATCTGTTAGGATTAATCTACCACCACACTGCAGCCTATTCCTCATGCAAAAACTACCCAACCCACGCAAACAAGATATTAAGTTACAAACAAGATGTTTTATCCATGGATAAGACAGCTGCTCAAAGTGTCCTAATTTGATTACTGATGCTTATTTTGGAAAGGGCTGATTCTGTCTCCTTGGAGAATAGCAGAGCTCTCAGGGGAGTTTATTTTCCTGGAGATGCATTAACCTCCCCAGTAAGTAGTGTCCTTATCTCTGTGTCTCTCCCACATCTAATTTGAGCTGACCACTTAGCAAGAGTTGCAGAGCTTCCCGCAACTGCAAAGCTTATCTCAAGAGGATGCAAGAGCAACTGCCAAACAGAAAGGTTGTGTTAGTCAGGATTGATGAATAAGGCCAAGCAGTCTCTGCACAACCTGAATGCTTTCTATGGGTACAACAGACTATTGCAGTTTGCCAAAATAGTCTCAGTATAACAGAAATACTCTGACTCTTCCTACCTTTACTTAAGCAGCATTTATTCATTGTCCAGTTTAAAATGTTCTGACATGTATTTGCTTTTGAAGAAAAACAGAAACCTGGCAAACTTGAAAATATTGGCAGAATTGACTAAGCAAATATATTTTGAAATTATCAACAGAGGTTGGCTCAATACAAAGTATCATCTTACCAATTTTAGTCTCAATGCTGCAAATACACTGGGATGGGCTAATTAGTAATGTTTATTACCATTAATAAAATGTGTTAACTTTATTAAATGCAACAGAAATTGTATTCAGAGTGGCTTATCAGAAAAAGATACATTAAATATAATTCTAAAACAACATAACTACTAAGAGGCATTATTAAACTTCACAAGGAACTGAGTTAAGCAGCTATCTCCCATATCCCACAGAGTGAGCAGAGCTTCAACTGAACATCAACAATGCCAGCTGAAAACTGCCCAAGACAATGTACCTCTGGAAGAGAATAATCCCAACATGTCCATCACGCCTATATAAGAAAATAGCCTAAATCTAAATCTTAGCCATCACCTGATGAAAAATTTCACATAGATTCTGACTACCTGCGGGAGAGTCCCTTCTCCGGGAACCCTCCATGAAAGAAATTAGGAGAGTAAGTACTCGGAGGAGGGCTTTCTCTGCGGTGGCATCCAACCTATGGAATTCACTCCCCAAAAAGGTCCGCCTGGCACCGTCGTTACTGGTTTTTCGGCGCCAGGTAAAGACCTTTTTATTTAAACATCATTTTAATTGTTAAAACATATGATCTGGCCAGGGCAACTTCTTCTTCCTTCTCTTTCTCCTCCTATATTTTTATTTACTTAATTTATACTGATAATTTTAATCTTATATTTGTAAATCAATGTATTTTTTGTATTTTGTATTTAATGGTAATTTATTATGTGCTATTGTATTTCATTGTATTTTATCGTGTTGTAAGCCGCCCCGAGGTTTCGGCAAGGGGCGGCATAGAAATGTTATAATAATAATAATAATAATAATAATAATAATAATAATAATACCACCTTCCCACTCAGACCAGGTCAAGAGTTTGTCCTGCCATATATAAGTCTGGCCAGGATAGATCTATCATGAGAGCCATAGGCTAAGTCAGAGCTGTTCCAGGTAAGACAGCATCAGCATGAATGTTGAGGTCCCACAAGACAGCAAACCTGCAGGCCCTCTACTTGACATTCTGTTAAGATTCCAACTATCACCAGGTAACAGCCATTACGACTGATTTCAACAGAAAGGGATGGGAATCAGGGCTGGTCCATCAGCTCTGCTGAAAGACTAATGTTATTGAGCTCCTCCTTTCCTTGTAGCATTTCCGGATGGTTATTTTAAGAACTATTTAACTTTACACACTGGTGTCTCCCCACCCACACTTCTCTCCTTTCCTTTTTCCTTCTATGTTGGCAGACTGTAGTTGGGCAGGGGCTGTTTTATTTTATTGTTTTTTTATTGACTATATGCAAACCACTCTAGGAGCCTCTTCAGTTAATGAGTGGAGTAAAAATCTTTAAAGACGCTATCAATACACTCCCTGTCTGAGCCTCCTGCCCAACAGCATGTACACATTCAATTCTTAGACTCAAGCAGGCAGGAATAAAAGAAAGGAAGATGGAATCCTCCTATAGACTATAGTGATTCCCAATCTCATATGTTTAAAATGAAAACACAGGGAAGGTCTCAAAGTCCATGATTATTTCCATTCTAGCCATCTTATGCTCTGAATCTTCTGGAAGTGTCTATAAGAAAAGCTCAACACAGTTTCAAAACCAAACAAAAGCTCAATACAGGTTCAAAAGTAGTTACTCCCCCCACTAAATTACTTGTTTTCAACATCCCAGAAGAAACCTGTATTGGGAATTTTGGCTGCAATGACAATCCCATCTCTCCAGTTTCATTTCTGCCAGAGTCAATCAGGAAGTCATATTTATAAAGCAAATTCTTTCTGAAATTTTTATGCACCATGAACAAATCCCATGGATTAATGATTTCCAGAGCTCACTGCTTTCACCTTGGGAACTAGCCAAGGAGGAGGGGGAAAACTTGGGAAAGAATGTAAAAGAATGAATACTGCCTTTGCCATTGACACACCTAGAAACAACTTTCAGAGAAATTATGAAGACTTGCCATTTGTCACAATGCTAGGCATTTTTAAAAAAGAATTATGACTTATCCTCCAAAGATACCTGTCCACACCACAAAACTATCACAACTGGCAGCCTATTTACAAAAACGTTCCTGATCTTTACAACAGAATTTAGCACAGTGGAAAAATATTTCAAGATATGATTTGGCAGCAATGTAAAACAGAATACACAGATTATGGCTGAATTCAAAAATCGTAATTTAAAAAAATAGGTCATGACTACTAAAACAGATGCCCTTCTCCGGGAACCCTCTTTTAATGATATTAGGAGGGTGAGTACCCGGAGGAGGGCTTTCTTTGAGGTGGCGCCCCATCTATGGAATGCGCTCCCCAGAGAGGTCCGCCTGGCGCCGTTGTTATTTGTTTTTCGGTGCCAGGCTAAGACCTTTTTATTTAAAACTTATTTTAATTGTTAAATTATTTGTATTTATAGGATTTTAAAATTTTAGCTGAGATGCACCAGGGGTTTTTAAATAAATTTTTAATTGCTATATTGCTATTTATTTATGTATTTTGTTTCTGTTGTGAGCCGCCTTGAAGCTTCGTTACGATGGGGGCAGCATAAAAATGTTTTAAATAAATAATAAATAAAATACAAAGTGGGAAGACAAAAGGCAAGACTACTACTACTGTGCACCCTGTGTTTTGCTCATTTCTCTGAGTGCCTTCATTTCAAAAGCAGTTTGGCTCCTCCATGGATGAAGCAAAACAGAACTGCTGTTATAGAGTGAAGGGCAAAATGAGATCAGATAATGACACATCAAATGCTGTTTTTCTGTGTCAATTTTTCCTCCACTGTTTTGGAAACCGGCAGTACACTTAAATACTTTTGAAACAAAGTGTTTTTGGGATGTGAATTAGGGCAAAGAGTTCCATGATGATAATACAGTTTTATAATGCTTAGTGGGTTTGGAACCACAAAATCTTGTCAGGTCTTACAAGATGCAACAGATATTTAGTTATATTTTTAGTGATATAGTTTTAAAAACCTATATAACCAAACAATGAAGTATGATAATAGTTATGCTAAGGTATGCTCAAGTATGCAGCTACTGTCATTTGTTCCTGATGAATTCAGGCAGTGCAACAGCAAAAGATTTTACTTCATTCCATGTCTTTAGAAAGATTTTGATGCCAGAACACTGAAGCCCTGAGAAAGGCAATGAGAAAACGATCACTTATGTGCTCTTATTTTCAGGGAGTCTTTGGAATCATTTTCATGGTATTTTCCATTTAGTGATCTCAGTTTAGGTATGATTATCAATATTTTCAGGGCCCTTTCAACCTTTCTGTCAGGGTTCTGAGATTAAGCTTGCTGTCAGACTAAAGCACAATTATATTTCAGCACACATACTAGATGGGTGTATGTCTATCATAGAATCATAGATAGTAGAGTTGGAAGGGGCCAAGAAGGCCTTTGGGTCCAACCCCCTAATGTTGCAGGTCACCAATTTACACTGTCCCATTCTATTCTCCCACAAACGTATTACAGTAGGAACATATAATAAATCTAAGCTGCATTTCACACTTCTATCGGTAAGTATTCTAAGCCAAGGATCTCTGGTAAAATTCCTAAGTCTGCATGCAAAGAACTCTAAGAAAGCTTAGAGTGATTACCTTCAGTAAAATGAGTCACTATGTAGACTTCAACCTTCTAAATATATATCTGGTCATAAGTTTTGGAAAGGAACCCTCTACTCATTCTTACTCTTGATCAGTGAGTATAATAGAAGACAGTGCTATGATTCAGCTAGCATCTTAGTAAAATCTGTTTACCTAATTTATTTCAGAACTGCAGTTCTCTGTTGGAGACAGTGAAATAATCAAATGTCAGAGTATTAGGGAGAAACATGAAGAAAGTTTAAATTTAGTGTTATTCAAAAACAGCATCACAATTAGTAACAGAAAGAGATTCAATAAGGGGAAGTGCCAACTCCTCCGCCTATGAAAAAGAAACCAAATGCATTGATACAAGATGGGAAATGCGTGGCTCAGCAGTACTGAAAAAGGAAAAGACATCAGTTGTGACAACCCAGGTTCAGGCTAGATATGAGGAAAAGTTTCCTCACTGTCAGAACAATACGACAGTGGAACCAACTGCCTGGAGAGGTGGTGGACTCTCCCACACTAGAGGCATTCAAAAAGAAACTGGGCAGCCATCTGATTGGGATGGTGTAAATTGTTGTCCTGCAACAGCAGGGGGTTGAACCTGATGGCATTTATAGCCCCTTCCAGGTCTACTATATTTATAGTCTGTGAACTGTCCCAAATAATAAGCAAAACATGTAAAATTGTCCCAAATATTAAGCAAAACATAACAAAATCATGAGACAATTGGATTATTACTATTACATTTTTATATTGCCCCATAGCCCAATGGGCTTTCTGGGTGGTGTATACAATATAAACAATACATCAAAAGTAAATAGAACAGCAATAGAAAAGCAACACTAAAATAACAACAATATGCCCACAATAACCCTATAATCCTGAAGCCCAAACCAACACTGAATTGGCTCTAAGCAGGCAATGCCCTTTGATTCAGAATATTATTATGTTATGAATTAGAAACCTGAGATACAAAATGATAAATATATATATTCTCATACACCCCCACATTCAACAACTAGTTTCTATTGCTTATCAAAAGAAGTGATGGCTACAAAAGTAAAACCAGATTAGAGTCACAATCTGGAATCTGCGACTGGGAAAGAATAAACACCATTTTCTGGAAATTAATATAGAACTTATGTTAAAATGTCATTTTTTTAGTCTAGAGGAAAGACTCCAGATAATTTTAGTATCAACTCTTTCTACAATAAACCCATGTAAAATTTTATCCAAAAAAAGAAAACTTTCATAGAACGAAAGTGTTCATTTAGACCTTCAGCCTTAAATAATTTCTAGCTTCTTAAATGACTATGATATCAACATACTGACAAACCAAGTATCTGCTTGGCACAAGTGGACTGCTGTAATATCATTCTGCATCTTGTTTCTTTCCCACTAAGTCTTTAAATACAAACTCATTCAGTTCTGCCTTTCTTGCCTCAGCTAGGTTTCATTCAATTAAGATGTAGAAGTAGTAGTACATTTTCCTCAATTTAGATTTCATGCTTTAGACTGGGTTCTCAAACTAGATTTATTCCCATAAGTCTATCAGGCTATAATCATTTAGATGTAATATTGATTCCAATTTTAGGAAGAATATGTTAAATTGGTCAAGATTTCTTACAAAGTAGCAGTGACTGAACAAGAAAGGGATCTTGGGGTAGAAGTAGACAGCTCAATCAAAATGCTGGCTCAATGTGCAGCTGCTGTGAAAAAGGCAAACTCCATGCTAGGCATCATTAGAAACAGAATAGAAAAGAACTAGCAAGATCATACTCCCCTTATACAAATCTTTTGTACATCTGCATTCACAATATTGTGCTCATTTCTGGTTGCTTCAGCTGAATAAGGACATTATCGAGTTGGAAAAAGCAAGAGAAAAGCAATGAATGTGATCAGGCGGCTGGAGCAACTTCCATTTGAGGAGCAGCTACAACAACCACGACTGTTTATCTTAGAAAAAAGGTGCAGAAGGGGAAACAAGACAGAGGTGTTTAAAATAATGCATGGTGTGGAGAAAATGGAAAGCGTGACAATTTTCTCCCTTTCCCATAACATTCAAACTTGGGTTCATCCTATGAAACTGACTGATGGAAGATTTAGGACAGACAAAAGGAAGTACTTATACTTGATACTTATCAGGGAGATTTCTTCTGGGTTGAGCTGAAGGCATCCCATAATGGCACCACCCAAGGAAAAGCAGGAATTCCATGGCAGACATTTAAGTACTCTATTGTCCCAAAGCTCTTCCTTGACAATTCTGTCCACAGCCATCGCTCAGAAACAAAGACAAGTAGACATTCTCCCAGGTGAACTCATAAGAAAGACCACAAGACCATGTAGATAAATGTTTAGACAGTATCACATCTGAAAGAACTGACAAGAACCTCACAGGAGAAGGACCAGCTTGAGGGTGTAATGATCAGTTGTAGACTTGTGTGTATACAGACTCAGTGAAAAATAAGGGTTCTGTTGGGATGCCTTCCAAACACCAATCCAAAATGAAACTTCTTGGTTAGTAAAAATGCTCTGTTTTCCAGGTTGGTGTGATGAAGGCATGCCACAGTGCAGTATGTGAAAGCTGACTAACGATTTGGGTGGGGAGATTATGAATGAACTGAGACTACTGGGATGCTACCGCTGGCTGGAATACTCTTCTACCAAATAAGACACCTGCAGAGGTATAATGTGCTGATTATATAATGTCTTATGAAAGAATTTGGATTTTTCCAAGTTGCTTCCCTGCAAATCTCAGTCATGCATGCACTGGTGCTCAAAGTAGCCAAGGTGGCTACTGGTCTTGCTGAACAACACCATGGAGAGGTTCTGGTAGGCACAATGCCAGAAATATGCATGCTTTTAACCATCTAGCTTAGTGATGTGTGAGGAATCCAGTGTGTGTGTGTATGGTGGGGGGAAGGGTCCATTGGATTTCCACAACTTGACTCCCTGGATTCCAGCCCATTTTCTCTTTTCCCTAAATCCACCTCACACTGCACATTTGTTTGGGCATTCTGCAGGAAGCAAGTCAAAGAAATTGGCTTGCACACACATTGCACATCCACCCACTGTGCAGGTTGAGTTCTGCTTGTGGACTCTGTGCAAAGAATTACATACTTTGTGCAAAGAAGCTACTGGAGTTCTCGAGCATTTGTGAACTTTAGAACACCTTGCACCCTGGCCAGGGCTGAGTGTGGGAAAGAAGTCTGGTAAACACAAGAGAGCTGAATTCTAGCCTGACCTTTACTTCCCAGCTAATGTAGACCTAGACACTTTTTGACAATAGCTGCTGGGTGACACAATATTAATAAAAATAATCTAATCGAAAGGGCTTGGTATTTTTTTTTTTTTTACTGTTAGGTAAAAAAGTAGATTTTTACTGTCCAGTGTATATTCAATCTGCATCACTCAATAATCCTTAACTCAAACTCTTTCATTAAAGCTACCCCAGACCTTCTTTCACCCTAGCTTTTAAGGGGAACATCTCCATCTTTTGGCATGACTACTAATAAGATTGCTGTGATATTATATACACGAGGCATTTACATTCTTTCATGGTATTTGTGGAAGTGTAACATTTTTGCATTTTACTAGCATGCTTCTTTCTCAGAAGGGTGATTATCTTTCCTCATTTAGTAACTTTTGAAAGTTAGAAAAAGATACCTCTCTGATAGTTTGCTGAAGCTCTGGGAATACTGCAGTTTCTCTGGATAGTTATTTCTTTTCTGGTTGTGTTGGTGGAATGGCTATGGAAGTAATTCTTTTGGATGACAAAGATATAAACACATCTCTTTTTGAAAAGATGCAGGGTCCTCTAATGTTTCTATGCCTGATCATTCCCCTTCTTCCCATTTGGAGTTGATCCCCTGTTGTGAAGGAAAGGCAGATTCCCTATTTGGTGACTCAATTACAAGAGTGTTGCCTGTTGGTCCACTCTGTGGTTATACAGTGTGAGTTGGGAGAACTTTCCCTGGAATCTGCAGGAGAATGCGGAATAGGAATGAGGCTAAGTCCTTCTCCTAAGATTTGGAGGTGAAGTATAAAAATCAGTTGTGCACACATTTATATCTAGCCTGTTCTAGCAGCCTGCTTATCTAAGAAATGATTGATCTAGTAATCTCTTACTCTAACGATGCATTGGGCAAGTACATATCTATCAATTTGAGAAATGTTCATTATTATCAGGTGGTGGCCCCTTATCCCCTTGGTGTGGATTAGAAAAGGTAGAAGTAATGGTGGCATCTTCCTGCTGTGACAAACTGAAATTTCTTTTCAAAATTGCCCACCTAGTTTAGCAGAATTCATAAGTATTCTCACCCATTTGGTAGGTCTGGTATCAGGTTCCCACTGTCCACTTTCATTATCTTCTGAGATCAAATAAAACCCAACCACAGATTTCATGGTGTCTCAGAAGAGAGTAGCATTATCAGTTGACATAAATGTTCCAACTTCCTCAAGTTCAGTATCTTCCTTACAGCTGGCTTGGGAATTTCCTTCTCTATTACCCTGGCATGTGGTATGAACTGGCATGACGGTTATCTTGGTTGAAATTTATAAACTTGGGTATTGTCAACAAAAGCATGCTCCTTGTGGGAGGTGAGAATGCTTGTGCTCTTTGTTTGATGCAGTTTCCTGACTATCCTTAAATGAATAACCGCTCTGTGTTTAATTGCACCTTTGGGGTTTGACTTCTTCACTGATGGTAAAAACAGGCAAGGAGGAACATGGGACCAATTGTGTACATGAAAATCTGTTACTACTTCTCAGCTTTTCCTTGTGTGATACCGGGAGTAATCCATTGTGGTGATGCCTTCCTCATACCAATGTAAAGAATAGTAGACTCAAATGAAACTGGCAAAGTTTCCCTAATATGGGCCTCAGTAGTAGGACATCTCTTGCCCCTGCTGCACAGTTCTGGCAGAGCCCTCCAGCAGTATCTAGTGCTACTTCTTGGCTAAGGAAGTAGTATATCAGGAATTGGTATGGCATGCCTTAGCTTGGTTGCTACAGTGTATATGTGGTGTCAGGAGATTGTTTATAACAATTACAGGCATAGGTTAAGGAGACTCACTTTATATGTTGTAGAATTGAGGGACTAGGAGACTCACTTTATATGTTGTAGAATTGAGGGACTAGGAGACTCACTTTATATGTTGTAGAATTGAGGGACTAAGTCCTGTCCTTTCTTGGCCATCTGACTGGCTTTAGCTACAGGGTCAATGTGTCAGAAGGGCTGCAGCAAGACTCTGGAGACCAAAGCACAAGATCCCTTGATGGAGTTGTTTATATAAACAGAATGCATACTAAAAGGTGTTACAGAATTTTGTATACAGCACTAAGCCAAATACATCAACTTATCACTGCAGTAACTGATAGCATGTTTCACCTTTTCTTGTCAATACCTGTTTCATATTCTGTACTTTAATCTCTTCTTTCCCTTTCCTGTGCCAAGTGAGTTTTCTTATTATGATTACAAATGTAAGATTTATATTGCAGCAAAGGAGTTGTAAAGAATCCCTAATGTCACAGTGATGTCATCTACCATTTATCTATTGTGGCAGCTCATTTTCCATAGTAACATGAAAGTACAATATCTCAGATCCAGCAACATAAATATGAACAATGGACTCCACGGCAACATATTTAACAAATCAACTTAACATTTCCTCAATTTTATATTGCTCTTTGTACTTGATAGTATTCTGGCACATTTTTTTCATTTTATACTGAAAATCAGTTTGAACGCCTTCTCCTTTCTGAATGCCTCCTTTTCCCAATTAAGTTACCTTGTTCACTGGCATTCATCAGCAAGACACCTATATTCTTCTTCATCAGCTTGAACAGCTTAACACCGTACACAAACAGAAAGCATTGCAGAGAAGCAACTCCAAAGGGGTGTCACATCACCAATGAGCATGAATTACACGATTTCCCTCCCCAGAAAGGGATCACCAATTCAATCTCTAGATTGTGAAATTAAAGTTTGATCCTGTCACAGCTGTATTTGGTTTTCCAGATAATTGACTTTGAATCAAGGAACTAAAAAGTGCAACATGTAGAAGTTGGAGAATTATTACTTGATCTCTAAATCCAATTCTGTTGGTAGCTGGGGTTACCTAACAATCTTGTAGCAATCTCAACAGCATGCTTCATAGTGCTCAAATCCTATAATCTAAATGGTAGAGATTAAGCTGTTTCTGTTTTTTTAATGTCTACAATGTAGTAAGTTTACAGTAAAAGTTTTTCTAATTGGAAATACTATAGTGGCTACTTGGTTTAAACTGTACTATTAAATTATTATGGATATATTTCCCCAATCACAAATGAATCATGCTGTTGTTTTACATATAAATCCAATCACATGCCCCTGGGAGTGTGTTCCTACAACAACACAAAACATAACAAGTTAATGTAGATTAAAACAAAACAAAACATACAACCATAAATAGGGAAGACATTTGCATGCAAAGACCATATTAGAAAGGGAAAGGAAAGACACCCAAACCTCATGAACCACACAAAAGCAAGATGCAAGAGAGACCATGGGAAATTTTTCTACTGGAAAAGAAAGCTGATTCTCACCGTTCTGAACAAAATGGCTGAACTAAGAGCATCAGATTGGCTATGCCCAAATACCCTCTTCCTCATCCTATTGGTTGACAGAAGACAAGGGGGAAAAGCCCCAGAGCAGCATGGGAATGAAATAAAGAGTTGGTTAGTATTTAAACCACACAAAAGAATAACGCTGTAGTGGTAGGAAAAAGTAGCCACTAATTCCTTGTAATTTCTGTTTGGTTATTTTCAACTACTTTGAATCATTAGAATTATTCTGAGGCATTTAATTTATTATATTTAAACATGCTTAAAGTATATTTAATCTAATCCTGTGAAAAAATGTCTTTGTAGTATGTCACATCTGACAGTTGTCATCTTAAACAATTACCACCTTGTGTTTCAACCATATTACCCATGAGGAAGGTACCTTAACTGCCTTTTGCTGTGCAAAACAAATATCCTTCTGTACTCCAGGAAACTGAGAAATGCAGTACATTGTTTTAATTTGTAACATCAATGCTGCTCCATCATAAGAAATGTTAGGGCTGACACCTCTTAATAATAGTATGGAAGTTTTGATCTACTGATTGGCTTATTCTTAATTTTAAAGCTCAACATGAAAAGAAGTAGTTAGGAGAGTACATTTACAAGTGATCCTTCATTTTTTACTCTAGCACTTTGTAATTCTGAAGAAAGCACTCTCAATATGCCATGCCTCTCTTAGCTTCTCCCTTCAATATAAAACACTTTTTTGGGGCTTCTATTTTTTATTTCACTCCATAATCATTCCACAGCACAGGTTTACAGTTTTACATGAAAGGGATAGGAAGTAGCCCCTCCAAATCCAAAGTATGCTTGGTTTTAGAATTAAAAGGGAATGGGAAAAGCTATGAGCTATTTTCTAACTGGCTAATTTTCTCATGTTATCTATATTGCTTGGTAAGCCTTTTGATGCCTTCCAAAGCATATCTCAGTTTAGTAAGCATTAGAAATGATAAATTGATTCTGTTTAGGTCAAGCTTCATTGGGTTTGTGAGGGAAAAGTCTGTGACAGGCCACATTAATAAGGTCATGAATTTGGATGACCATTTAAGTTTCCATAGGAAGACATAATTTAAAATGCTCTTCATTGGAGTTACCACAAGAACAACAGGTCAATTAAACTTCTCCAGGAAAAATGACATTTGGAATACTGAAATTAATTATTTGCTAAATGGGAATTCTAATTTTAGAGAATTCCCTGTGATAGCTACAGCAAGGTAGTTTTTTGAACCCCATTTGGAAAGAGCTGCTTTGGGTCCCAGATATTGTACATGAGTGCACACTTCAGAAAATGAAGACACCTTTAAAAATAACAGAAAACAAACTTACCTGATCTGGAGAGGGTTTATGATTAATTTGGTTGGAATGGGACAATGATTTGAGGTGGTCGTCCTCATAATTATCTGCCATCAATTTCATGCGGTTTTGAGTCTACAAGAGATATGAAACAAGAACACTAATTATTTAGTTTCTAAATTATAAAATTTTTTGCACTATATATTAAACAAAACAAGAGGAGAGGGACAGACCTTTCCTTTTAAGTACTGATCATGGCTGGAGCAGTAACTGGCTAAAGAACAGAAAACATGAGTAAAAATGAATGCTAAATGGAAGGATATAAACAGTGGAGTCACACAGGGATTTGTACTGCATGCAATACTTTTTAACTTATTCAGAAATGATCTGAAATTAATAGTGAGCAGTGAAGTGACCAGGTTTGCTGATGATATCTATTTTCCATGGTGAAACCACAAAGAGAGATACAAAACAATCTCTCCAAACTGAAAGAATGGGCATCAAGCTGACAAATTCTGTTCAGTCTAAGCAAATATAAAGTATGATATGTTGGGAAAAGAGAAGTATAAGTTGATGGGAGCTAAGCGAATGATGACTGACCAAAAGGATATCCTAGGATTGTGGCAGACAGCTAGATGAAAATGTTGACCTAGTGTACAGCTGCTGTGAGAAAGACAAGACCCAAGTCAGACACAATTGGGAAACAAACTGAAAATCAAATTGCGAGCATCACACTGTTTTTATGCAAATCTATGGTGGGAGTGCACTTAGAATAGTGTATACAGTTCCAATCACTGCACTAAAAGGGATATTGCTGAGTTGGAAAATGTGCAGAAAGGGGCAACTAGAATGACCAGGGGTCTGGAGCATTCTCCTGTGAGGAAAAGTTCAAAATGATATGCATGGTAGCTGTGGTCACACGCAGAAGATTTGGCTTATTGTAGACTGTTCACCCCTCCGGTACCAGCAGTCCTCCAGCTGCGTCCAGCATGTATCCCTTCTTAAAAGAACCTGCCTTGTCTCCCCCTCCTTCCTCTACGTACTACCACTTTTTTGTTCACTGTTTTTTTTTTTTTTTTGAGAGACAGCCCCAAAAATGCACAACTGGGTTGCCTTTCTTTCTATTTTTTCAGCTCCTGAAAACTGTGGAACAAAGTTTATAATTTTAACATTTTTGTTAGCGTTTCACAAGTGCATTCTTACAGTATCCTTTCTGTATCCTGTACAGTATTCTTACAGTATTTGTACTCTTGTCTTGTCCATCTCCCTGTTTCAGCTGTTCCAGGGAGTGTCAAAGTGGGGTAAGTAACTGACTGACAAAGTAAAACTGCATACAGGCTAATTTATGCACAGGTACCAGGAATTGAAAAGTACTGGTACCTGTGCATAAATTACATTTGTGTACATCTTATTGATTTTGAAAAATGTGTCAGGGAATCCAAATTTAGATGCTTCTGGCAAGCTATTGGGTCACACATTTCTCTTGTTATTTCTCTCCTGGTCCTTTGAAAAGGTGTGCAAATTCGCTGATAGGCAACTTCATCATGTCAATACTTTTACTGGCTAAAACCTGACAAAATAAATAAAAACGTACATTTTAAAGTACCAAAAATATAAAACTTGAGGAAGAAATCATTGCCTTTTGCAAAAAATGAGTAGCATGCTTCCTGCTCCCCGACTCTTGTAAAGTGGCTCTGTCACCAGTTACAGCAGCCCATGATAAATTGGTCTCTCAGGTTTTCTTGACACTACAACTTATGATGGGCAAGAATATGCTTATAACAAGTGACGGGATCTCTGCATGCCTTCTTTCTGAAAAATAAGTCATCTTCAAGTGCAGTCCTATGCATGTTTAGGCAGAAAAAGTACTACAATTTCTAGCAGGGGCATATTAGAAGTTGTAGCCCCTTTTCTCTCTAAACATGCATAGAGTTGTACCTTAGGATAGCTTCACAGAACCTGGCCATCAATAAGGGAAGTAAGTGCTTGTACTTGGACTAATGTCATGGTATTAAATTGGGATTATTAGTTTGAAGCTCGACCAGTATGAGAGTGGTAGGTTTCCAGTTTCTCTATATCAAAAATGTTTTGCTATGCTTCCTGTCTTCAATCAGCTTCAGTTAGTATGTATTATGTCTATGTGTCTATTATAGAGCCTCCTAAATCTTACAAACTAATCATCAGATGTGACGTGTTCTTTTGATCTTGAATTACAGCTTGTTGCCTCACTGGACACTTAACTAGTGTGAAATAAAGATATACCATTGTGGTAGACACTGTCAGATTTCAGTTCTTGTTTACAAAGCCGAGAAATAAAAGAAAAACACCTGCTGTATCTGTGGCTGAGCACTCTTAGATGTGGTAGTATGATGCCGCAGTTGACACAAAGAATTCCTTCAAAAGGGTTAGCCATAAGCATTTCTTTAAAAAAAAGATACAGCTGGGGGAAGCCCAAATCACAAAACTTTAAATTAAGGGAATGTGTTATTTCATGCTCTTGCAAAGTAAATGACTGGAATGATAGTACGGGAAATAAGGACAGCTATTGGAAAACACTTTGATAAGGTTCCAGAACAGCAAGGAAACATGGGAAGTATTTTACTGGAACTACAAACTTGTGGTATGACATAAGCCATGTATAGCTGTGCAGGGGGTGCCCTTGCAGTGATGTCTGGAGCTTTAGTGGCTACTGCTTCAAAAATAGTGAAGGTTACTTATGTCTTTGTATGATGTATCCTAATACACGCACAAACACACAATTATCTGGATGCTAAATTTGCAGCAAGGGTTCCATAAAATCATAGGTGCAATGAAAAGAATTCCTGTGCAACAGACTTTTAAAGAATTTCTATGACACCTGATAAGCCTGTCTTTCTGTGAGATGCCCTTGACAGATAAACTATTTATGAACATTAGAGATTTATCCAACCTTAAAAGCAGCTACCTCCCTGACACAGCTGCCTACATTACACCGCCATACAAGAAGCTTTGTATTTGAAACCATTGGAAAGTGCAGAAAGAAACGGTCAAAGAAGAAATTATTCCTTGCCTGATTACTACCCATGACTTCATGTTGCTCCTAGAGTGCAAGTCTGGGACTCAAGCAATCTGGGTTCTAGTCTCTGCTCTGCCATGGTACCAACTGGGTGACTCTGGGCCAGTCAGACTCTCAGCCTGGCCCCACAGGGTTGTTCCTGTGAGGATAAGACTGAGAGTAAAAGGAGAAGAATGATGTAGAGCCACTTGAGTTCTTTTTTTAAAAAAGCAGGATATAAATCTAATAAACATAAACAAACAAACAATACTGTTGCTCATGTACTTCAAAGTCATGAACAAAGCTATTTCATCTCTAAAATGGATGCTTTTAAACAGACTATGTCCAGAAACTTTTAGAGAATTTGGTAAAGAAATAGGTAGATAAGCTTTCAGGGCTGTTTGTATAGCATATTCATATGATGGCAATTGAGGGGAATAAGATCTGTACTCCTGACCCAACGAGTGAACTTCTTCAGAAATATCTGAAGAAACTGACATTACAGGTGTGAACGCCTTTCAACCCAACAATCCCAAAATACAAACTGTGAACTACAATGCTATCCCAAAATCAGATATGGCTATGATTACAGTGTACAACCACGGCACTATGGAGTGAGATGTCTGATTACTGAATCAGATTATATATAACTATAGATCTTATAGTAGGATAAATCATTGGATTTTCTTTCATATACTCACAATATCAAATTTTAAACTAATTGCCAGGATACTTCTTATTTTTTTTTGAATTTTTTTTTTCAGAAAAGTGTGAGAAACTGCTGAAGTAAGGGATTCCGAAAAACACATGTCAAGAAGATCTAAACAGCACTAAAATTAATGATGTGTCAGTAAAGTTGCCTATAATTTCAATTTCCTCATCTGGAGTTTCTAGCACTAAGTAAATTACTGTAATGAAAATAGGCAATTTGGATCCAAAACACAGGGTATTTTGCCAACTGAAGGAAAGCTGAGAAGTGCAGCTCAGCTTGCAGGTAGAGGTTTTAAGATACAATTCAGCTGTCACACATACTTCAATGATAGGAAGCATATACAAAAATATGGGCCACTGCTGTAGCTATAATGTCATGTATCTAAACTTACATCTAGTATGAGGCAAAACAATAATGTAAGATGATGAAAATTTATAGTAATGATTAAATAGCTGCCTGTGGTACATAATCAGTGCTAACATAGTGAATGGAGCTGGGAAAATTCATGATTAAAATTTATGAAACTCAGCTCAGTTTCACCTCTCCTGGATAGTTTAAAGCTGGCCCCCATAACCTGGGGCACAGCTATCCAAACATAGTCCATTAGCTATGTATGGAGGCAGTGTCAGCACCAGGGTTGGGGAGACCTTTGTGTGGCCTGAATTGAACTCCTTGCCTTTGCCACCAATGTCTATTTAATTTTTCTCTCCCCCTTGGTCCAGTCTGCTACCTTCCCAGAAAGAGAGGGCAAAGTAAGTGGATAGTGCTGCTCTTGTCACAGCTCACCTAACTGTAGCTGTAACTTGGAGAGGGCAGGTGAACAGGCAGAGCTATTTAGAACGAAAAGGCAGAGGGCACCTACTAGGATACAGGGTCTTAAAGAATGCCCAAAAGTGCCAAATCCTGAGACCAGCTTTATATGGTGGTGATCTAGGGGCTAAATGAGTCTGTTTATGTTTTCCATGGCTGTAAAAATTGGAGGTAATGTCAAGCACGTTACAAGGGATAATGCATGCATAGAAGACTATTTTTGGTTTGGTGTGCCACAAGCTGTGCTTATTTGATTTTGGGTTGGGTAAAACCCTAACCTTTGTCTTCCATATGTAAAGTGGAATTGCACCAACCAATTTAACAGTTATGCAAGTTATGAAGACTTGCATTCCAGGGCTGTCCACTTGAAACTGCTATTTAAATATTGATTGAGGCTGCCATCAGATACTTTAAAGGCAGACTAGTTTGTCTAATGAAACTTCATTAACAACACTGGAGGAAGTGACAATTACTTAGAGACGTGAGAAAAACTTTGTCATAAAAGTATGGTGAAGTGGTTTCAGACAATTAAAACCATTTTGTATCATCTCTCATACCACACCCCAAAAAAGGATGCCTTGTTCTGACACAACTGATTTGCAGATGAACTATTCAGACTTTAATAAAATTATCAATAATCTCAACATGTTGTTTTCAAGGAAGAAAAAGAAATCTTTGCACAACCTTAGAGGCAGCTAAGAATTAACTGAAAAGGCGGCAAATCTCACAACATTTTGTTACTATATGACCAAGCAATTTGCCTGTGGCTTCAAAGGGTCTTGTATAGGCAGTAAAGACCATTCACCCCCACGCTCAGCCCAAATTCCAGGAGCTGTTCCTTGCAGGGGGAAAAAAATTAGTAAAAGATACAAATTCCTGGATTCTAAAGTGATGGGGACTGCTCAATGTCAGTTTAATACAGGCTGTCCTCAAGAGCCTAGGAACAGCTCTGTGTGCACATTTGAATGTGCGTGTGTCTACATCATATAAACAGTGCTGATAGAAACATTATTTAAAGAAACAAAACTATTTGTGCCTCCAGCAGAGATATAATTAAAGTTGGCTGAATTTTTAAAAAAAGGAGTACAGACTTGTCTCAGTTCTACTGTTTAATTCTGGTGAGAGCCTTTGCAATATTTGCTGGAGAAGCACAGTAACCCTAGTTTCTGAAGTAGCAGGGAGAGAGGTTAGATATGCTATGCTGGATACATACAGATGTGCCTTAGAAAGAGGAATAGCCATGTGTTTATTCATCCAGAATGAGTACAGCTTCTCATTATCTCTAGAATTCTTTAAGTATTTATCAGTAGATAAAAATTACTGGTGAATGAAACACTTAGTCATATGTTATTTTACACCTCTCCACTGTATGCACCAAGTAAGGTGATTCTTTTTTTAAGAACTTCTTGATAAATTATCAAATTTTGCATTTGCTTGGTATTTGTTTTAAAGGAAAGACAAAGCCAAAAACACTCCCATTTAAAGAACTGAAAAAATGCCTCGCTCCTCCAGGTGAGTCAGTGCACTGTACAGTGAACTTCTTATCAAACATCCAGAACTTTCCTTTAGGTAGATCTGATGAGACAAATGTATGTATAAAGAAGCCGTGTCTTGCTTCACAACTCCAAGCTTTTACATTTGGGCATGGCCTTAAATTCCTATTAGCTATTTTTGTAGTACTACCAGTTAACTCTTGCTTTAACAGCAACAACACACACTGTATTTCCCATATAAGACACAAACTGGCAGCAAATTTATCTTTCCAAACAACTATTGTGAGAAGATTACAAGCAAAATGGTGGCCTGTCTATGCTACTCATATATCATTTGTTCACTGGCTTCTTGTTCATGTACAAGGTCATCACAATTTCCTTGTAGGGGCATAAAGAACTCCTGTCCATCTTCTCTGCAAGTTGTATTTGATAAAAGGATTACCATATCTCTTTTTTATTTAAAGATTTCTTTGTATATCAAGTCTCAAAGAATTCAGATAAAGCCAAATTGCAAGACAAAAAGGAGAGAAACCGTGTTACATAAGTCACTGCCAGATGCTTTTAAGTACCAGCCTGTTATTTTTGTTATTTCACCATACATAACATTTTGTGGATAGGATAGTCCCCTTTCTGCTGGCATTCCCCTCACTATTGAGCTGAGGATATGAGAAGGACGAGTAGAAGGAAACACATACCCAAACACATTGCCTCCTCTCATACTTTCTTGCTTGTGAGTCATTATCATGACAGGGAGGTGAGAAGAATTAACCCTTAAACGGAAAGACTCCCTACTTCAGCACCTGAAGTACAGACTACTCTTTCTTTGCTCTGATCAATTGAGATCAACTGATAACCTAGCCACCCACTATTTGCACAATCCTGCCCTTGGTTCAGTTTCTCAGTACATAAGATATGCCACTGATGCAATCAATTCTAGAACTGACTTTTCTATACACTGAGAAAAAATATAGAATATTATATTGTAAAGCACCCTGACAGCTTTGGCTGTTGGGAAGAACAGAAATGAGAAATAGAACTTATAGAGAGCCAGTGTGGTGTGGTGGTTAAGAACATGGCTCTGGGACTCAAAGTATCTGGGTTCTAGTACCTGCTCAACCATGTAGCCAATTGGGTGACCTTGGGCCAGTCACAGACTCTTAGCCCAACCTACCTCACAGGGTTGCTGTTGTGAGGTTAAATTTGACAGCAAGAGAAGGAGAATGATGTAAACCGCTTTCAGTTCTTTAAAAAAAGAAAAAGGCAGGATATAAATCCAATCTAATGAATAAATAATAAAATAATATATCAGTTAGCCTCTCTAAGCAAATATTATGGGAAGTGCTGAAGCATTCTAAGATTAGAGAGCATACCATCATATAGCCACTTGGGTGAGTCAAGGGAACAATGTCCCCATAACAAAAGAAACTTGAACCATTTATTAAGTCATGCCTTTCTCTTATCATTGATGGTAGCACTATACTAAGGTTGACAATCCCGCTGAAGCAGTATCAAGAAATCAAAGAAAGAAGCAGAAGAAGAGAAAGAGAGGAGGGAACTAACAGAAAGAGGCTGGAAAATTTTGGCTGTTTTATTGACAGCTGGAGATTTTGAGAGGGATCAGGAAATCCAAAAGTTTATAAAATCCCCACAGCTTCATAAAAAGGCAGAAAGCCTGCAGTGGGAAGGACAAATCAGGCTTGATTATTGGGAGGGAAAAAGAAAGAAAAGTTATATCAGAATATACTAATAGTTTAAGCATCTGGAAATAATGATGAAAAAGCTGTAACAGATGGTCAAAAAAGAGCTGATTTGAATCCAGATTTCCCAGATGATAGATTCTTCTCACTCCAGTCAAACACAATTGATTGAAATCTAAGCTGTCTCCTTTTGGGATACAGAAACAGAAAATATGGATTAAAAAACTCTCAGGATACTTTTGCATAAAGCAAAATCTTTCCATTTTAACAAAAACATATACATTTGGTTTTTGGAGTTTTAAGAAGCTTTTTAATATCAGAAGTTGACAGAAATTTAGCATTCAGTTTCAGAATCAAAGGTAGAGTAGGGATTCTGCTTAAGGTTTCCAAGTGGGAGAGGAAAGCAAACCGATACATTACCAGAACAGACAGCTAAACATCTTTGTTAAATTTGGCTATTACAAAAACAGCATATCTGCAATGTTTTAGAGTATTCAAAGTGCTTCATGTACATTTTCTTAAAAATACAGAAAGGTAGGACAGTACCATAACGGAGAGGATGGATTGAGGTTCAGAAACAGTGGCTTACCAAAAGTTGCCAAGTGAGTTTACAGCAGAGGAAAGAATTAAACTAAAGATGCCTTTTTCGTAACTCAGTTCCCTAGTCACTGTACTAGCTTCTGGTGTTAATCGTGCCCACATGATGAAATCAAAGAGTCTAAAACCAAATGAAGACCTCCAATAGTTCCTGTTCAAGATAGCCTATGCCGCAAAAGGAAGATTATGGCTTTAGCTTTCCACTGGTTGTAACAAGCTATCAAGTGTGTTTTGGCATTCCTCTATATTATGTACACAAATTGTGTCAAGACAAAAGATTTTTCTATGTGAAGCTATTAAAAGGCTTAAAGAAGATAAGGAACCTGTGCCATTATTTATTTCACAATGGAAATTTTGAGGGGCCTGCAACCACCCAAACAAGTGCATCCTTATTGCTAATCAGCAGTCCTACTCACAAGGAACACTTGTCTGGATTAAGGTTTAAAATGTCCACAAATGGTGATAACTGTAATGAGATCTGACAGGGCAGAGAGAAGTGTTTGGCTTTCCCTAAGCAGGTCATAGTTGCTTCCTTATATCATTGTTTCTGCTATGAAGTAAACATCTTTAGATTTGAGGCTTAATTACTTTTGCCATAACCTACTGAATGTATATATTTGTTTTAAGCTTTTATTGATTTGTGTATTTTAAAAAAGTTGCTAGTTGCCTTAACTACTAAAAAGTTTTAAAAGCAAACTATTTTATAAATAATTTACAGCTACTAAGTAGTATTGCTGCTGTTTAATAGTAGGACATTTTTTTCAATTCTCACCATATTGTTCTTTTGTTGTTATCATCGTACTGGATTCATATGCTCCACATTGTACACTAACATAAATGTTGCTGAAGTATCACATTGTTTAATTGTGAAGCATACCAAGCTGTCACAAGATTGAATTTTCAAGGCTGTAACATTTCTATGACATGACACCTCACTCTGCAAATAAGTTATGCAATGTGGATGCATCCAACTGATGACTGGGCTCACTGTAGTAGTCCCCCCCCCCTTGTCCTCCTGAATTTATCATAGGGGACGCCACAAGCCTATCTCGTCTCCTCTTCCTGTGACAAATGATTGAGGCAAGGTAGGAATTGAGCAATTTTCCTTGTCATCTGTTATCACCTTGCCATCTACTTTAAGTACCTGGATGCCTTTCTCTTTCATATGTCTTTTATTTGGGACATAGCTCAAGAAGGCTTTCTTGTTGTTTTTAGCATCCCTTGCTAGTATCAGTTCATTGCCTGCTTTAGCCTTCCTCATGCTGTCCCTGCAGTTCCTTGATATTTGTTTATATTCTATATTTGTGTTTATCAACATCACTCATGTTTGGCATTATATGCAGAAGTCATACTTATCACTGCTGATGAAAGTAAGCCATGAGAAGCATTTGAAGTTGGGGTAATCAATTTACTCTTTAGGAGTGCAAGATGCCCTAAAACTGCAGCTGCTGAACCTTTTTCGAAAACACACATGGTTGAACCTGATTTTTGAAAAAGCCATTGCTCTGTTCATAATGCTCCCTTCCTAAGGAAGCTTACCACTGCTCCATGAATTCTCTGAATAAAGATAAGCATGTAGACAGGAGCTTTGCCCCTGATGAACTTGTGAAGGGAAATCTCAGAAATGCATGAAAACATAATGAGAAAATCTACCTCTCAATGACTTCTAATTTCAATGCAAACCTGCAGACCAGTGCTTTCAAACTGTGATACACTATAATCAGCATTTAATGATTTGAGAAAATGCTATGGCACATACCTAATAGATAAACTGTACACAGGCAGGACCACTGATTTAGATTTACATTAATTTCAGATAGGGTGTTGCTCCATACATGTAGCAGGCCACAACTATAACTTATAATCCAACTGTTCTGGCTTGCACTCAACAGAACATCTGGACTTCATTAGACAGCCTTTAGGATTGTTTCCTGAAGCAGTCCTACCCACCCTTCCATCCCCAAATAAACAGGCCTCCCAACCACTATTCCATCATGAACCAGATGAGACGACAAGCTGCCTGTAGGGGCAGTTAAACTGGGACCAGAATATATATATGGTGACAGTTGCACAATGATATAGAAAATATAGCATGAAGACTGACAATCATTCTGGAACAGGAAGCTCAATTTATTGAAAGTGCTTGGCCAGTATTAGGCACTTTGTTACAAATTCATTGCTATGTTAAACTCATTTCTGCCAACTAGATGCCTAGAGACTTTAAATTAAAACAATACCAGTACTGTATCTTCTTTATGTAATATTCTCCTTCACCAAGCTTAAACACTAATACACATGAAAATAAAAGAAGCAGAGTATCTTTGGGAAACTCTCTTTAACAGTAACTCATTTGCTAGTCAACTGGATGAGAATACAATACATTGTGAGGCATGCAAATTGTCAGGGGCCCAGACATGGGTGGCAGTAAACAAGACAGAGGCACTGGAACCAGAGCAACAGATCTCAAGGTAAGTCCAAAGTCTAAAAGCAAAGTTCAATAGCAAGTCCAAGTTGTGGTCACAGAAGAGTCCAGGATCAGGAGCCAGAAGTATATATCAGGGCCAAACAAGGACATAGTCACAAACAAGCCAAGGGTTGAGAACCAGGAAGACAAACAGAGGTGCAGATACCTTGAGGCAGGTTACATGGCAAGGTAGGATACTCAGCAAGAGTCGGACAAGATGCAGGAGCTAAATCAGAGTTTGCAGGAAGCCCAGTATTGCTGAGGTAACACAGCAAGGCAAGATACATGACAAGGCAAGATACATAGCAGGAATCGGATTCAGCAAGAGTAAGGCAAGGTGCAGGAGCTGAAATGCACTAACCTAACAGGGAGGCCTACATTGCTGACGTGAGACAATGAGGCACAATACAAAGGTCAGGAAAGCAAGACAGCAGGCACTACATCAAACAGGCTGAGTTGCTGAGACCAGGTCTGAAGGGAAGGGCCTGCTCTTATATAGCTCCTCCCGCAGATGTCCCAGCTGCCTGCTTAGGAGGCTGAGAGCTTCAGCAGGGCATGGGCCCAATCTTGAAAATCTTGTGGTGGTTGCTCTGGTTCTGGCCCCTGAGCAGCCCAGACCTTGACACAAATAGGGAAACTGAAGGAAAGAATCATCACAGGCTGCTACAAAATATGTACTTGTTCCTTGGTTACTAGATCTAACTTACCCGATTGAGTATTTATATTAATTCAGACTGAAATTTAAAGCAGATAGTACAAAGGCAAATAATTTCTTTCTATAGTGATTATGGATAAAAGATGAATTTAACCCCAACAATGCTGTGGAACTTATGGCTTTAGAGTCAGACTCTGATTCAGATTTAAAGCAGGATGGATCAGGTACTCTGTTCAGTCATGGGAAACTTGGGACCTAGGGGCTTAGTTTTCCATCTGATTACAGACTGAAGGAGGATGATACCCTAGCAGTCATACGGAGGCCTCTGAAATACTGCCTGAAAATTTGCGAACTGTATAGGAGGAAGGGGAACACTGCAGGGGAAGGGGGCTTAATTGTGGCACTCAGGTTATGATGCCAACTGAAAAGGGTGGAACAGAAATGCCCCTTCATATGTAGTGATTATTTATAGGCCAGATTCCCTGCCAGGAGAGATTGTTAAAGAGAGAATTTAGCGGTGTACTCTGTATATAAGTTCAGGCTGAAGAGTCTTTGCTGAGAAAATGTTATTGTTTGGAATATTTTCTTGCCTTCATTTATTGTGAACCTTCAACCCTTATGCACCATCTTGTAGTGTTAAGACTCTGATATGTAATTTATTGTTTGATTATGCATGAATTCTATCCTTGAGACTATCTCTTGAACAAAGCAATGGACCAATAGCTAGGCTGTTTGATTTACTGAACATTATAAATACTTCAAGCTCTGCCAAGAGTTCTGGTAAGCTGATCTGTGTGACTTGATCAACTGAAATAAAGAACATTGTTATATGTGATCTATGTCAATTTACCAGAGAATATCAGAAAGCAAAGCTTGACATAAATGCTATACTTTGACCAATTTGGCACATGAGGTATGTGGCCCACTCCCCTAACCATGCACTCCTTCTCCTGCTTCATTTTCAGATATAACCTTGATGTAGTGTTATGTTCACAAACTTTGAACTAACAAACTTTCTTGAACATGAGTTCCTTGAACAAGACATATAGTAGAAGAATTTGCTATGTGCCCCCCCACACCACTAGAGACTCATAAGGCAGCGTAAAGGAGGTCTTTCAGCTAAATCAAATTTTTGAACACTGAAATTGAATATGGAATGTGGACAACAGCCCATTTAGATCACCATTCTGTTTCTGAACAGTGATTAGCCAGACACTGCAGGGCAGCTCACAAACAGCATATGCTGATGATGTTGATCCTTCTACTAGCCCCAATCATCAGGTTGCCAAATATTTACCAACTCTAAATACTGTATTTTTGCCTATCACATCTACTGAAGGCTAGTATTTTCTCATCCATTTATTACAAAAGTGTATAAGCTGCTTTTGAAAAGGCACATAATTTAAAACCATAAAAACAAAGCATTTCAAAAAGAGCAGTGTCGGCATGATAATCAAAACAATTAAAATACTTTGGGTTTTAATAGTTTAATCAGCTTCCACCCTCAGCTATGGTTACTATATTTACTTGTGGATCTTTGCGAAGAGACAACAATTCGATAAAGCATGATTTTCCCTCTGCATAGCAAGAACTGACTCTTCAACTTAGTAAGACATCTACATTTTCCAGGACTCATATTGAAAAAGTTGTTGTAATATTGGTTATCTACCAGACATATGAGACAGAAGTTGAAATGTTACAAACAGCAATTCGTTTCTGTGTCTGTACACTGTAACACAAACAGCAGTGTGATCATGGTGATTTGGGGAGATTCCATTTGACATCTTAGTGAACTACCTGAATTAAAGATCGATTAGATGACATGAAGTTGAACTTGAGAGAGCAGTATAATTATCTAACTCTGCTTTTACAGGTTCTAAATTGTATGTGTTGTAGCAGTTCAAACCATCTGAATGCAAGGCCTTGTTGTCACAGCTGAGACCCTAACCTGCTGTAGCATAGCACTCAGGCTGAAGGCAAAGAAAAAAAATGCTCTAACAAAATGAGGCTTTGCCCTATGAGAATAACACAAACAAGTGCAATAATATTAATCATAGGTGGAATATTCCAAACAAATGCTTTCAGTTGCTGTCCTCATGGATGAAGGGTTAGAATGGGGTGGTCCAACTTTTCATACCTTGAAGGCCAGATGAGGACTCTGACATAGAACCTGGGGGCTGCACAATGAATATTTCCATATTGTAAATTAAAGTGTTTGGAAAATATTTAATTTAATATACACAATTAATATATTAACCATTAAATGAGGGAGAAAACCATTATGAGTTCTGAAAATGGACCTTCCTCTGTGAGTGTGAAGACACAAAACTATCTGTGTGCCAGAAAACAGGCTCAGACTGAAAAGATACATATGGAGGAAAATGGTTGCTTTGGAGTCACAAATAAAAATATGCTGGTTTTTTTTTACCTGGCAATTTCAATGGGATGTTGGAGCTTGAAAGCTCTTTACAAGCTGATTGATGTCTGCCTTGATTGTGTTGTTGACATTTTTAGGCAACCCTCTAGTGAATTGTCTGTTAAGTTCTTTCGAGCTTTGGACTTGATGAAGTTCATGTTTGAAAAAGCTTGTTTGCAGTGGTATGTGGAGCCACACATTGACAAGTATGTGAAGCCTTAAATCACAAAGCAATAGGAACTGCTCTTCTGAAAGTAATTTGAAAAGTCTGCACCTGCTCCAGTCTGTTGTGTAAGGCTTGGATTTGCCTGAAGTTCATGAAGTTCCCTCTGCATTCCACCGTTGAGGTGGCGATTGTTCTGGGATTGCTGAATAGAAGGAGCGAGGAGTGTGATGTTCAGTCAAGTCAAGAAATCATACTCCAGAATTACATTTCAGCATGCCCAGGCATGCCTCTTGGGTGGTACCTCAGAGACTGGGCTCTTTTTCTTGTGGATGCTTCGAGGGCCATCCACCACCTGCCTGCTGCTTCTGCTGCCACTTCTCACCCGCCGAAGACCAGCGTGGGGGCCACCAATGCTCTCCCCATGGTCTCCAGTTCGACCTCACTTGGTGTTGCCATTTGTGGGAGAAACAACAGTGCGGCCGAGGAGGGGGAGAAGAAAGACACTTCAAAGGGAGCCGGCCTGGAAGAGGGAGCCATGCCACACTGGGTACTCTTCCTGGTTGGGACTTTGTCTTTGTCTGTGAGGGGGGTATTGTATTATGTATTATATTGTGTTATGTATTAATATTATGTATTGAATTATGTATTATATTATTGTATTTGGGTTTGTTTGATTTTGTATCACTTACAGTTAAACAGTGTATTGCTTAATTGTATCACTTCAATGTATTACTGTATTTTTATGGAATATGTACTTTTTTGGGTTCTATTGTAAGCTGCCCAGAGAGTCCTATGGGCTATGGAGAGGCATACAAATGTAATAAAAGAAATAAAAATGAAATGAAACTCTTTCCTGACTGCAACAAATTCTTTCAAGACATTTCCCTGAATTAAGCAAGCAGATGTTAGAGTGAAAGAGAAGATCTCCATACTCTATATCAAGCTTTTTTAGCTTTCGATGAAGGAGTGATCAGAATGAACGTATTCAGGGCATCCTTCAAATCTGGTTGGTACAAAAAGATTTCTGATGGATAATACCGGAATGAAAGGACACTTGATGCCATGCTTCTGAAGCAAACCCACAAGTCTTGAACTTTTCCCCAACAAAGAGACCTCCAATTCTATTGAGTATGGTTACAACTTCTTTGCAGATATCTTCTCCTGCTGTCATTCCGAGAAACCACAGCTAATAGCACTTCAAACACAGTGAAAGGGCTGAGCATGCCACGGATATATATCATGAGCTGTGCAGTGTCTGTCACATCAGTGTTCTTGTCAACAGCAATCAAAATATATTCTTCATTCTCAATTTCTCATGCAGATTGTCTCATTCTCAGATAAACACTGGTACAATACTGATGATGTGAAAAGGACTTTGCTGTTTTTTCATCATGAAAGGTTTTGACCATAATTAGAGCTCAGGATTTCACAAATTCACCATCTCGAAACTGTTTCCTATGTTGCCCAATTGATTCTGCTACAACAAATGATGTTTTACAAGCAGATATCTGGTCAGAGGTCCATTTTTTAAAGAGTTATGCCTAATGAGTAAATTTCTACTTTAATTCCTTAACAAGAGTTTCTCTAGCTTCATCTTTGACATTATGAAACTTTGAGACATGAATTGCTACATAATGACAATTGGTATTGTACTGTTTGAGTACATTGACTACTTGCATGCTCTCAAGTTATTGTTGCTTGTTGCCAGATTGCATGACAAGATAGTCCAGTGTTCAATTATTCTGAGAACCATATTTCTTGTCTTGAACCAACCTCTTTCTCTTCCTGCTCATGGCGTTGGGACAAATAACAATGAAGCATAATATTTTTCAAATGGAAAACAAATCTAATTCTAACACCTATTGTTCAGGATGGGAAACGAAGTAGTGACCTCATGGTTAGGTATGACAAACACCAATATTTTCTGCCAACAATTAAATAAAACTGCCTTTAATAAGATACTATATATTGGTCCCTCTGTGCTAATCAGAATTTTCTGGAAATTATTACTGCTTCTGGCACTGTAAACAGCTTTACAGGCCTCCACAGCCTGGGCTCACTTGCTACAGGGTTAGGGTTAGGGAAAAGGAACACTTTGTGGGCCTGTGATCTCTGCAGGGATCACAGGCAGCTCCTTCTCTGACCACAGCCCAGGCACAATGATGGTTCCTCTGGGATGGCCCACCCTATTCTTCCTTGTTTTTCCCACCTAGGCAACACCCCTGCCCCCATGTGACCCCCTGGTCCCGCCTTCCTTCTTGGAATTGGCATGCTGAGCCTCTTGTACTTGAGCCTACGAACTCTCCCCAGCATGCCCCACCCACTACTGCTGAGTTAGCTGAAGTGGTCAGGGGACTGCTGGGGTGAGCTCTTGCAAGGCCATCAGCCTGACGTGCTTGAAGGGAATGAACTGGTGGTCCTGGGAGAGCTTACTGCAATCATGCCTGTGCCATAGTTGGGATACAGACTGGGGGAGAACTGGAGGCGGGGCTCTGAGCAGCAAGAGGGCTGCAGAACAAGGTCTTGGCTGCCTGCAGACCATGGGTCACAGGTTGGACTACCCCGAGTTAGAATTTTCTGGGGTGACAAGAGCCCACTGCCTAGTTCTAGAAGACTCAGAACTTTCCATATATGAACATATCACAGTATGTCTGCCACCGCCTGTTCTGTATTGGTAGACCAGGCCTCCTGTCAAATCCAACTGTCAACTCTATCACCTTTTATGCTATCTTCCTGTTCCAAGTACCAGTTGGCTGTTAACCCCAGCTTGGACTAACATCTCCTCTTCTTGCTTCCTAGACATTACTTGACCTGGATCTGATATTGAAGTTTGCGAAGAATCCACAACAATCTCATCTGCAATGTCTGAACTTGAATTCCCATCAAAGCTATAATCTGTCCTGCACATTCTGGCACCTTGCCACACATGACAACAACTGCTGAACCATGGTGCTACACTGAACAGTTTAACCATATGATAAGGGGCTTGTAACAGAAACATAGCAAACATAGAAACACAGAAAACAGAACGAGTCAGAAGGAGCCTCCTGGGCCATCTAGTCTGACCTCTGGCACCAGCCGGCTCCGCTCACGACATGCCCACCATGTGGACGTCCAGCCTATCCTTGAACACCCACACCAATGGGGCCTCAACCACCTCCCGGGGAAGCCCATTCCACACCCTCGGGGTCCTGACTGTCAGGAATTGCTTCCTGGCATCCAAAAGGAACCTTGGCTCCCTGAGCTTTGCTCCGTTGAAGTGCGTTCTGCCTTCCTCTGCAGGGGAGAACAGGTCTCTACCCATCTCCATGTGACACCCCCTCACATACCTGTATGTCGCCAACATATCCCCTCTGAGTCTCCTCTTCTCCAGGCTGAAGAGACCCAGTTCCCTCAGTCTCGCCTCATACCCCATCCCTTGCAAACCGGCCACCAACCTTGTGGCCCTATGCTGCACTGACTCTAACCTGACTATATCCTTTCTGTAATGAGAGACCCAAAACTGAAAGTAATACTCCAGTTGCGGGCGCACCAGAGTCATGTAGAGTGGTAGTAATACCTCTCTAGATCTAGAAGCCACACTTCTGGCTATGCAACCAAGGGTGGCGTTTGCCCTCTTGACCACCACATCACACTGCTGACTCATGTTTAGCCTGCAGTCAACCAGTACCCCGAGGTCCCTTTCACAAGTGCTGCTCTCCAGCCACTTATCACCTAAC